>NC_133619.1:517892911-518190411 GCF_048593235.1 Sminthopsis crassicaudata
CTAGGTAAGAACCAAAGTGATCAAATAAGGAAAATAATTTGCATAAAATTTTTTCAGGTACGGGCTGAGTGTCCAAGAGAAATAGAACAGATATATGCATTTATATATGTATATATATATTATCTTGTTCTCTTTGAGAATTAAGGAAAACCAGCCAACTAAACATATGTAATCTCACCCCCCCAACATATGACTGAGTTTTAGTTGATGTTTAATATTAAATATATATATATATATATATATATATATATATATATATATAAGTGTAAACACATATAATATATACAAATATAAACATGTATAAATACATATGTATGTGCACATCTATGAACAAATAATTCTCAAAGAATGATTGTTAGTTTAGAAATGAAAAAATACTTCAAGTCATTAATAAGAAAAGAAATGCAAAGAAAGAGTACCAAAAAAAATACAACCCCAAAGCCAGCAAAGATAACAAAAGATGGGAATAGTTAATGTTTGAGCCATTGCAGACAGTGTATTTTTGGTGACGCTATGAATCAGTATTGCCATTTTGGACAGCATTTTAGAATTATGGAAATAAAGTGGCTAAATTGCTCATACCTTTTGAATCAGAGATTTCACTACTAGATTTGTATTCTGAAAAAGTCATTTATAAGAAGTTCTTCTTAGACCAAGATATTTATAGTAGCCTTCTTTTGGGATAGCAAACAAATGAATGGATACAAAATAGATACCCATCAATTAGAGGATGTCTAAACATATGGTGGCACATGAATATAACAATATTACTGTTCTTCCAAAAGTAAGAAATGTGTTGAATACAGAGAAGCATGGAAAAATTTACATTATCTGATGCAGAATGTAGTAAGTAAAGCCAGGGAAATAACATGTGCATGACTACAACAATGTAAATGGAAAGAACATCCATAAAACATTCAAAAGTTAATGATGTAAAATTATTAAGAGCAAATATGGGCCCAAAGAAGAGAAATGAGAAGCTTTCTTCCCTTACTCCTTTGCAGAAGTAGGCTCTTGGTTGGGCTTATGAATTTTTTAAATCTGCTTTTATTTTCTTTAAAAATACATTGTTTGTAATATGGGATGACTGCAGTAGAACATAAAGTTGCAGCAAAAGTGGGGGAAATTTTGGTGATGGAAAAAATAAGATTTCAATCCTAAAATAATTAGAAGAAAAGCATATCATATATCTTTATAATTCCTCATGTTTCCTTCCTTACAATGCAATAATGTACCTTTCCATTCACATATCATTCCCAAAGGATTTACTTTTTACTTGGCCATTTCCTAATTGAAGGGCTTTCTCCTACTCTTGCTATTTCCTCTATCTCCCACTTCTTTTTTGGTGGGGAGGGCAGTTAATAGTAGCAAAGATTTCATAGTGATTTGCAGAGAGGGTATGTTATTTGTCACTTCCTGATTCTTAAGCTGGGCTTCTCGTGATCATTTTATTCAGTCATTTTTCAGTCATATCCTACTCTTCATGACCTCACTTGGGTTTTCTTGGCAAAGACACTGACGTGATTTTGCCATTTCCTTTTCCAGCTCATTTTACAGATGAGGAAACTGAGGCAAATTGGATGAACTGATTTGCCCTAGTTAACTGGGAGGACTTCTAGGACAATTAGGGGCTTTTAGAACCTCTCAAACTATTCTTCATAGCAGTAATGTTATTATTTCCCAGAAAGTAAAGAGGTACCAAGGAAACATTTTATAAGATGTCTCCTCGGTATCTCTTTACTTTCTGGGTCATACTGTAAGTAGCAGAGCCAAAATAAAATGCTGTCTCATTATTTCAAATCCAGTACTGTTTCCACTGTAATGTATTGCCTCTCCTGGGTTCAAATTCCAGCCTTATTTATTAGACATTTTTCTCATTTTTTAAATAGAAAGATAACCATTAAGGTTTCCTCTGGCTCTAAAATTCTATGATTCTGTGTCATGTTAATGACAACGTTACATTGTCTGCTTTGCTCCTTTAGGTCTTTATTTGAATCCTTATTTTAACAATGCGGTGGGTACACTATCTCAACTTAATTTAGGGGTGGTTTTTTTTTTTTTTTTTGGCTGAGGCAATTGGGGTTAAGTGATTTGCTAGGAAATGTCAAGTGTCCGAGGTCAGATTTTTTTTTTTTTTTTATCATTCCTCAATTTTTAAAATTAATTTTATAATTATAATTTTTTGACAGTACATATGTATGAGTAGTTTTTTTGTTTTTTTTACATTATGCCTTGTATTCATTTTTCCAAATTTTCCCCTCCCTCCCGCTACTTTCTCCCTTATATGACAGGCAATCCCATACATATTAAATGTGTTACAGTATAACCTAGATACAATATATGTGTGTAAGTCTAATTTTCTTGTTGTACGTTAAGAATTGGATTTCGAAGGTATAAGTAACCTGGGTAAAAAGACAGTAGTGCAAACAGTTTACATTCAGTTCCCAGTGTTCCTTCTCTGGGTGTAGCTGTTTCTGTCCATCATTGATCAACTGGAAGTGAGTTGGATCTTCTTTATGTTGAAGATATCCACTTCCATCAGAATACATCCTCATACAGTATTGTTGTTGAAGTGTATAGTGATCTTCTGCTTCTGCTCATTTCACTCAGCACCAGTTCATGTAAGTTTGAGGTCATATTTGAACTCAGGTCCTCTTGACTTCAGGGCTGGTGCTCTATCCACTGCTGCCCCTCAACTCAGTTTAGTAATTCTAATGACAGAAATTTCAGACCATGTGAAGGATAAAATGTGATCATTAGATTGCAGAAAATTCTTTTGAAGTCTCATATATTACATTATAAAGGCAAATATGTATTCTGCCTGAATAGGGAGCTTGATGTTTTTGTTAAGTTTGTTGTTACTATTCAGTCATGTCCAATTCTTCTTAATCCCATTGGGGATTTTCTTGGCCAAGATACTGGAGTGGTTTGCCATTTCTGTCTTTAACTTATTTTACAGATGAAGAAACTGAGGCACACAGGGTTAAGTGACTTGCCTGGAGTCACATAGTGTCTGATGAGTTAGTGTCTGATTTTGAATTTGAATTTAGAAAGATGAATTCTCCAGACTACAGCTCCGGTAGTCTATCCACTGCGCTACCCAGTTGCCCCTTGGGAATAAGGAACAGCCCTGCTTAAAAAGTCTGTATGTCAGAACATCCTTCCTTTGTAATAAAGAATTGGACCCCTTTCCCCACTATGTTCCCCTCCCCCTCCCGCCCCAGCCTGGAACTCTCACTCTTACTTAGTTAAAATGAGTAGCTTTGTCATTATTATCCTATAATACTTGCTTGATACTGGTCTGGGCATGTGGATAAAGGAAATGTTTTTAAGACTTAAGTAAATTTAGGGCACAATGCTCAAATTTTAAAGAAAGGCCATGTTTTAATAGTATGTGTTGTAAAGGCTTCAGTATAGAAGGCTTCTTGTGAAGATTAATCCCTACAAAGGGAAATGGATTATGTTTGCAGGAATTGGCCTGTTAAAATTGGTCAAGTTAAATTATGCTTGTCCCCACCCATGCTTTGCCCTAGAAGTAAATCCCACTCTGAGTCTTTGCTCATCTGGTGCCTTCTGAAGAACTTTTTCTAAACTTTCAGAGGTCCCATTTTTGTCTCTCTCTCTTTTTTTTTTTTTTTTAAACTGACAAACCATGGATACTTTTTGAGTTTATCTTAAAACACACACACACACACACACACACACACACACACACACACACACACACTCCCAAAACCCAAAAAACTAAACTACTCTTTTGTTCTTAATACAGCCTCTTCTTTTGATCTTTCTTGAGAAATTGATTTAAGTAGATCAGTCTTAATCTGAATTATAAAAGCTTTCCAACCTTGCCCACAATTTTACCAGCTCACCACATTTTCAAACATAAACCATCTTTCTAACTCTTACATATAATATTAGTAGCATTCTCACACCTCTCCCTTTATCTTTGGGAAGCTTTCATTTTATCTCCTCTGCCAGTTGCCATTGTATTGGCAAGTTCCTTAGTATTCAAAGAAAAATGGGACTACTATAGCCACTAGTGGTAAAGGACCTCGCAATCAAACTATTCCAACTTAAAATTAAAAAAGGATCTCCTCTCCTGTGTATCTGAGAAGTAGTCTTCCAACTTTTAGTGGGAGACCTTTATATAGATTTAATCATTACTAAGTTTTTCCTTATATCAAGCCTAAGCCTGCTCCCTTTTTCTTTTTAAACTTCCATTTAACTCCTCCTTTTGGGACTGAGCATAACATGTCTAACACTTCACATAGTAACCCTTCAAGTAGGTGAAGACTTCTTATGTCCCTATTAAGATTTCTCCTCAGCATTCCCAGGTCTTAGTGGCTTAAAAAACCAATTTCCTGGTTTTCGTTTTTTGGGATATTCTTCCTTCCTTAAGAGGCTGTCCTTCTTAAAATATGACACCCAGATCTGAATTCAATTCTTCCATGTGTGATCTGACCATGACATGGAATAGATAGGTCAGAACTTTTTCTCGCCTGTCTGTGGCTGGATATTGTCTCCCCTAAGGAAGTTTAACATCCCAGTAATGCCTAGGCTGCTGGATCCCCGCTAGCTTATGTACCAGGACTCGTCACTTGGCTTCTTAGAAGACTAATGTGATAAGATACAGCTGAGGGAAAGACAGTTAAAAAACAGACCACATTCAAGTACATATATCAGACTTATATAGAGGCTAATTTTTTCTTAACGTATGCTGGGGGGTAAATTAATAGTTTGGACATAGTCATTTCCACTTAGAAAAGGCACAAAATTATAGTTCTTGGGTTTTTTAAAGTGTTTTTTTTTTCTCTTCCTTTCAGCATTTCTGAGATTTGAGTGATTGATGTTGGATAGGAACTTTCAGCTTTGCTTCTTGGCAGTTTCTGTGTTTCTCAATTCTCTGGAGTTTGAGAAGAAATAAAGACATTGGTGGGAACAAGGGTGAGAGAGAGACTGTCTCTCTCAATTAGTAAGTTTCCTACACTTAAGATCTTTGAGGAATGAAGCTCTGTCCCCCATCCCATCCCCATCCCCTGCTTCTAAGCAGCATATTTATCTCTCTGGAAAAAAGACGGGTATTTTAAAGTTCTTGCAAATAGTTATGGATGTCAGCCTTTCACATGGCTAAAGAGGAATCATTAGGTTGCTTTTCTGTCATACTATCTTATCAAATGTGTCATTGTCATTTTCTTATTTTTGCACCCAGGTTATGGAAACAGAGCGGATGATTTATTTGGTGACAGAATATGCTAGTGGAGGAGAAATATTTGGTAAGTGTCTTCATTATATTTTTTGATTAAAATTGTATTGCATAAAAAACCTTTAATATGCACTGCCTTTGTTTGTTTCATGCAGGTATCACTCAACACTGCCCTTCTGGGCTGTAAAATATTTTTTATTTAACCTGAAAAATGTAGGTCTTTCACCCAGTGTTTGACAATCTGGGTTAAGACCATCCAAAACCAAATGCACATTTCATCAGGCTGCTCAGAGTCCTTCCTACTGACATGTGCCCACGTGAATATGCATATGCGTGCCTGCCTAGGCCAGGGTGGAGGAGAGAGGGGTAGAAAGACAAGAGGCTGAAAGAGAAAATATATGAATGAGAATGAGAAACTGAAGCAGTCAATCTTAGAAACATTTAGTTATGTTATATTTAAACATAAAGCCATATTCTGTACCATGTGTTCACAGTTTTCTTTGACTCCTGTTAATTTTCAGAATTTTTTTCCCCTTTAGCAACTGTTTTCCTTCTTCACAATGAGGCTTTCCCCAGTTATTGCAGTGACACTGTCACAAAGGGATGTTGTACACTACTAGCTCAGAAATAAACAGGAGGTTGTGATAGTTACAAGAAAGTCTGGGTTTTTGAGGAGAAAGCTGTGACTAACAAATATTTTTAACACCAGTATTAAGGAGTAAAGATGAAACAAACAAAACTAGATTGGTATAAATATCTTTTCTTTTTGGTACATTCTTGGAAAAATTATTTTTTGTTTTTGTATATTGTATACCTTTTATTTAGAAAATTTTTGTTTGAATACAGATATAAAATATATTTCTATTAGTTTATAGATCTCAGTAGCTTACCAATTAAAAATACTTTAAGTGAGGTGAATTTGAAAGGGGAATTTTCCTTATTGGTAGGTTATCATATGTGGCAACATGGATTCTTAATTGTTTACATTTTCTCAAGTTCTTATATAGGAAGCTTTTACCTCTGAACATCATCATCATTATCCTCCAGAGAAAATAGCATTCTTTTGGTGAGGTTTTAATTGTGTTCATTATACCTTCTGTTGTATAGCATGAGAAAACAGGTCAATACTTTAAGACATACCCAGATAGGAACATTACCTGTTTTGCTCTTCTGACTTTTGAGATCACTGGGAAAGGCGATTCTTTTGGATGTTATCTTTTTGTACTTAAGACTTTTGATTAATCCATCATTTCTTTGTCAGGAGATAAATGGAATGTTTCCTCATCACTTTTTCCTCTGAAATTATGGTTGCTCATTGTGTTGATTGGAGTTTCAAATCTTTTAGAGGTTTTGTCTTCACAATGCCATTGTTATTATATAAATTGTTCTGGTTTTGTTCATTTAACTATTTTTTCATACAAGCTTTCTCTTTCTCATATCTTTATTTCCTGTGGTACAATAATTTCCAGTTTTTGTCTCCATGAAAGAACTGCTACATAAGTTTTTTTCTTTTTTTTCCTTGACCTCTTTGGGATAATGGTATAGTTGTGTTAAAGAGTATTCACAATTTGTAGCTTTTTGGACAAAGTTTCAAATTGCTTTCTAGAATAGCTAGAGTCCATTAATGTTCCTGTCTTCTTATAGCTTCTCCAATATTTGTCATCTTTCTTCTTTGTCAACTTTGGCAATCTGATAGTTCTGATGATGAACCTCATTTGCTTTAGTTTGCATTTCTCTGATTAAGGATTTGGAAGATAGTTTGAATTTCTTGCTTAGTAAACCAATTGTTCATATCTTTGACCATTTGTTTGGGAATGTCAGTCAGACATTCCCATTTATTATCATTTTCAAAATAAAGCAAAATACATTTTAATAGTCCTTTAATAAAGGATGCAGTTTATATGTTTATTAGGTTTATATGCCAACTTTGTTCCATAGATTAGATTTTAAAAAGTAGTTTTGATGACTACTATAAAATTCTTACTACCTGTTAAGCACAATGATTGCTAGGATCATGAAATTAATTTGATTTCCCATTTAGTTATCAGCTATACATTATACTATTAATTTTGAGAACTAACTAAAGTATTTTAACAGTAATCTGTAGAAATATTTTCAAATTTTCAATTTTTAATTCAGTATTATAAAAGCAAAATTTAACATTGTTTTAGGAGAGTATCATTAAAAAGGCTTTCATTTATTGTGTTCTAGTCCTCCTTTGTTGCTACCACATGGCATGAGTTCTTGAAGGTTGTATCAACATTGAACAGTCTCTGGTAGATTCTACCAATTGGTAATGGCTTTGAATATGGGCCCATGATCGATAAAATTCATGTTTTTTTTTTTTTACAAATAGAAAATGAGGACAATATTTGCTCTTAAATAGCTCACATTTTAATTCAAAGAGAAAATGAAAAGAATAGGGTTAACCTTCATGGTAGATATAAAAGCCAAGTGATAGATAGGGTCTAGCAGGCAGAAACTCAATGTGTTTTTTAACTTACAGGGAAAGTTTCATAGTAGCCATTCTGTAGAACAATGTGGAACCAAATACAAATATAAAAGTGTGCATACCATTTATTTGACCCAGGAAAACCACTGCTAGGTTTTTATCCCAGAGAAATTGTAAAAAAGATCAAGATAAAGATAAAGGAAAAAGGTAAAATGTACAAAAATAGGTATCACAGCTGTTTTTTGTGGTAGCTAAGAACTAAAAATTTAAAGGTTGCCCATCAGTTGGGGGAATGACTGTACAAGTTGTGTTATATGATTGTGATGGACCTTTATGCTGTAAGAAATAATGAGGGGGTTGGTTTCAGGACAACATACTTAATGTGGAAATATGCTTTTCGTCATTTTATATATATTATTTGCCATTAAAATTTACCTTAGTAGGTTCTTCCCATCATTCTGGATTGTCAAGAGATATTTTGTGATTGAACTTTTTCTTTTGTGTTAGCAATCCCTTTATGTTTTGTCATCTACAAATTTGCTAAAACATGATATTTATTCCCTTTTTCTATACCATTGTTTGTTTTTTAGTAGCACTGGGCTAAGGAGAAATTTAAGTCATCTCATTAAAGATATAATAAAAATAATAGTAATAGTTATAATAACTGATACATAGAACTTGAGTATTAATAAAGTACATTCTCAAATGAGCCTCAAACAATGTTCAAATAATTAAAAACATTTGTATTTTGCCCAATTTACAGATCTCATTCCAAATTAACATTGATCTGTTAATTACAGCTTTTTGGGTCCAGTCGTTCAACTACTTCTAAATATACTTAACTACATGTTATCTGTCTATGTCTCTTCATTTTTTCCCATAAAGATATTGTGAAAGACTGTTAAATATGTTATTGAAAGCTACATATAAAATATTAGGAAGCAGAATTAATTCCATGTGAAACAGAGGACATTACATATTACAGATGTAACCATAGTTAAAGCACCTGGTCTCTCTTCCTAAAATGGCAGAAGTTGGAATAGATGTTGAACTCCAAGGCCCTTCCCAGTCTACTCTGTCATCCTTTGATGATCTTTTGTCTACTCCATTGCCCCAGGTTGCTAGTAAACCTTCCCAAGCAAAAATTTTTATTAGCTTGGCTTGACTTGAGCTATATATGGTGAAGTTATAAAACTTTTATTGATCACTGCATCCCTTTCTAAGTCCTGGGATTTGCCAGGAAAAAAAAAAGTTGCTCAGTAGACTATTAGTTGCACTCAAACTCTTGTAAACAAAGGTATTTACCCTACCTAAGTCCTACCGTTTCCATTCTCCATTGTCTTTCAATGCCAGTGGATCCCCAATCTCCTTTTCCAATTCTTTTTTTTTTTTTTTTCCTTTTTTAATCCCGTATATAATTTATTTTGGCCTAAACACTGAACTTATTGAGCACAGCTCACTCCAAACATTTTGTCACTTATCTTATATTTCTATTTCCTGTGATCAATCAAAATTGTTTTTTTTGAGTCCATTTTTCCTTGTCAGAAAATAAATAGTTAGACTTTCTCCTTCTCTCTTCTTCCTGGGACAACCATTATCTTCTGTACCTTGAGTCTGTGTCCCATCTTTTTTTTTTTTTTTCTTTGATCCACTTCTTATCATTAGTTAAGTTTATAAAATCTTTTTTCCCTCTTAACATTCATTTCCAGTCTCAGTTTGCTGACTTTTAATACTCCTGACATAATTCATATTTTACTTTCTTTCCCGTAACATGTTCTTATTTTGCCTTGGAAAAAAACCTATTTATCTCACTAATCATTTTGCATAAAAAGATGTTAAAAGTAGTGCACAGAGTTGAAAAAGTTAGTTCAATGGGATAATTTGTTACCAGAATATTTCATGTTATCAAAAGCTGCATGGAAATGTGGGTATGTTAAATCATAAGTGAAAATGAAAAACTGATAAATTCATTTACCATTCAGCTAAAAACTTCCTTTTTTCCCCCTAAAGTATTTAAAATGAATATAAAAGAGAAAAAATTGGGAAAAAATTATTATGTGCACAGCAGAACATGAGAATTCAGAATATGAAACAACATATTTACATTTCATGAATTGTCCATCTTTATTTTTTTGTTTCTTTTGCTCTTTGCTATGCATTTTTTACTATATTCTTTTTTTCCCTTTCCCTCACCTCCCCCAAGCAAGCTACAGGTAAGCACTGATATATTTATATATACACACACATGTACATATAGACATATGTAGATATCTATAATCACATATATACATACAAATTCATATCTATCTATGGAAAATTGTACTACACGTGTTTATTCTGTTTCTCTGATGGTGGATAATATAATCCTTCTTAGATTCAAGTCTTTCTGTGTTTTTCTAAACTCACCAACTCATTATTTCTTATACTACAATAATATTTCAATCTTATATTATCTAATTATTTTAGGTAGTCTAAAACAATATTGATTAATATGACTGAGATATAGTATAGTTTCCCTATTTTTTCTCTTCTGGTTGAATCTTTTAACTTTTTTTGTCTGAGATGAATGATTCTGTTAGCTTTTTTCCCTAATGAAATTCTACTCCTGGTTATTATTATGTTTATGTTATCTTTTGTTTCCTGTCCCCTTTGATTCCCCTACTTTACTTCTACCCACTACTTTGTCTTGCTGTTACTTAACCTATCTTTCCCTCCAAGGATCCGATCTTTTCTTATCCTCTCTCTCCCAATCTTTCCTCCTTTTCTTTTCTATCTTTCTTATCCCATTCCCATTAATCTATACCTCACATCTTTTATCCTATTCCCTTCTCCTCTATTTCTTAATAAATTTTTTATTATAGCTTTTTATTTATAAGATATATGCAAAAACCTTCTGTTCCAACTTTTCCCTTCCTTCCCCCAACCCCTTCCTCTAGATGGCAGGTAGACCAATACATATTAAATATGTTAAAGTATATCTTAAATACAATATATGTATACATATCCCTAAAGTTATTTTACTGCACAAGAAAAATAGGACTTAGAAATAAGATAAAATTAACCTGAGAAGGAAATAAAAAATGCAAGGGGACAAAAACAGAAGGAGTGGAAATGCTATGTTGTAGTTCACACTCATTTCCCAGAGTTCTTTCTCTTTCAGTTCTTCAGTAATGAAGTTGGTTCAGTTCATTACTGCTTTATTAGAACTGATTTGGTTCATATCATTGTTGGAGAGAGACACGTCCATCAGAATTGATCATCATATAATATTGTTGTTGAAGTGTATAATGATCTCCTGATCCTGCTCATTTCACTCAGCATCAGAGCATGTAAGTCTCTCCAGGCCTTTCTGAGCTATCTTGCTCATCATTTCTTACAGAACAATATATTCCATAATATTCATATACCATAACTTATTCAGCCATTCTCCAATTGATGGGCATCCACTCAGTTTCCAGTTTCTGGCCACTACAAAGAGGGCTGCCACAAACATTCTTGCACATACAGGTTCCTTTCCTTTAAGATCTCTTTGGGATATAAGCCCAGTAGTAACACTGCTAGATCCAAGGTTATGCACAGATTGATAACCTTTTGAGCATAGTTCCAAGTTGCTCTCCAGAATGGTTGGATCAGTTCACAATTCCACCAACAATGTATCAATGTCCCAGTTTTCCCCCATCCCTTCCAACATTCAGCATTATCTTTCCCTGTCATTCTAGCCAATTTGACAGGTGTGTAGTGGTATCTCAGAGTTGCCTTAATTTTCATTTCTTCGATTAATCATGACTTGGAGCATCTTTTCATATGGCTAGAAATAGTTTCAATTTCTTCATCTGAAAATTGTCTGTTCATATCCTTTGACCATTTATCAATTGGAGAATGGCTTCATTTCTTATACATTAGAGTCGATTCTCTCTATATTTTGGAAATAAGGCCTTTATCAGAACCTTTGACTGTAAAAATGTTTTCCCAGTTTATTATTTCCATTCTAATCTTGTCTGCATTAGTTTTGTTTGTACAAAAGCTTTTTAATTTGATGTAATTAAAATTTTCTATTTTGTGATCAATAATGATCTCTAGTTCTTCTTTGGTCACAAATTACTTCCTCCCCCACAGGTCTGAGAGGTAAACTATCCTATGTTCCTCTAATTTATTTATAATCTCATTCTTTATGCCTAGGTTATGAACCCATTTTGACCTTATCTTGGTGTATAGTGTTAAATGTGGGTCCATGCCTAGCTTCTGCCATACTAATTTCCAATTTTCCCAGCAGTTTTTGTCAAATAATGAATTCTTATCTAGAAAGCTGGGGTCTTTGGGCTTGTCAAACACTAGATTATTAAAGTTACTGACTATTTTGTCCTGTGAACCTAATCTATTTCACTGATCAACTGATCTATTTCTTAGCCAATGCCAAATGGTTTTGGTGACCGCTGCTTTATAATGTAGTTTTAGATCTTCCCCCACTCAGAAGCCTGAAGGTTCCAGAGACTAAGGTGGAGGCTCCTTTCAATCCTGCTAATCCAACTGTTTGAGAGAATTGGCCTGGAGGTGTTTACACACTTCACTAGGACCAAACCTCAGGCCTGTTATCTTTCTTTAGATCTCTGCAGCTGTCCCAGAAGGACCATTGTCTGTCCTAACTCTTATTTGTTTTTAACCTCTGTAAGTTCCCTCTGAGGCATAGTTTTGTTTTTTTGTATGGAAAAGCTGGAGAACTTGGAATTTTCTGACCCACTCTGTCAAGTTCCCATAATCCTCTCCTTCAGTTAATAACTTTCAACTTCAATAGGTTAAAATTCTTCTAGACATATACATCTTGAAGTTTTCAATTAGAAATCTGAGTCAGAAATCCTAGTATTTTATCAAAAGAATATTTCTTGAGTAGCAAGCAAACAGGAATACTATCTAAAGTTTTTAAAGTTATTATGAAGGGATTTGGAGTTTGATTAGGTATTTTCTGTTTTTGATTAATTATTAGTCTTATTACCATTTCAAATGTGTTGTCTAATGTCAAGAACTGACATTGCATTCCAGATGTACTATATGTCTGTGCTATTGTGGATTGAAGATGATTGCTGTAGTCTTTTCCTAAGGGTTAATTATCTATTTAGTTTTTTGGGAGGCATTTGGGTCTAAATGACTTGCCCAGGGTCATACAGCTAGTATCATGTGTCTGAGGCTGGATTTGAATTTAGGTCTTCCTGACTCCAGCATTGGTACTCTATCCATTAAGGGATTAATTAACATTCATAGCTATTATAGAATAATTTTTCATCATTCATTTAAAACCTACTGTGAAGATTCATTAAAATTCTGCTTTTCTTCCCCATCCCCTGAATTTTTGAAAAATTATTTGATAATTCATTTGCTCAATGTTTGAAATTATTTTCATACTTTTCCTTGTAACCTAATCAGTTTAACTGGACAAGCTATCCTGTATCTTAAGAGGTACAGAGATTCCAAGTTGTTATCATGATCTTTCTGCTAAATGTTCAATTCACAGAAATATTTATTTATCCTGTCTACACAGTGACTTAAACCTGAAGGTACTAGATAACATGCTTAAGTCTGCTACATTATTAAGAGAGTAGACACTCTTCAGAGTAGACATACTCACCAAAGACATGATTGTTAGGATTACTAGGTGAGAACTCAGGTTGTCTGGACAATTACAAGGTGAGAACTCAGGTTGACTTGACAGTTCTCTGGCTCAGACCTGTAAAGGGAGTTTACACCTTAGGAATCCTAGAAGGAGCAAGCTCATTGGTTGGAGTACTTCTTCCCAGAAGCCCTTGCATTATCCCACGCCCATTCTCTGGGAGGATAAAAGAGGACACCACTCCAGAGATGAGAGAAGTCTCTGCATTACATCAGGCGTGATGGGGCTCTCTGCAGGAAGGGAAGTCACTTCTCTGGACAAGAGTTAACAGCAACTGCCTGGAGACAACGGTTCACTACAAGAAGAAGAATCTGTCTTGAGAGATTTGAGTAGACACAGCAGATCTCTTCCCAGAGAGCGATCCGGCAGCTTCTGGAGACAACAGCTCGCTACATTTGGCGCCCAACGTGGGGCAAGGACTTTTGCTTATCCTGACAAGAGGAGCTAGACCAGACCTTCGCAATTTGGTGCCCGGACACGGTCCTGATTCCAGTGGAAAAGCCTCCCATCCAGATCTCAGTCTCCCTAACCCAGAACCGTGAGTAACGAGGAAACTTTGTTAAAGATTAAGTGAGCGTGCTAATAGATAAATAAGGAACTTAAACTTGTTAAGGGCTAAGCAGCTTTTAGGAGTTCATGGGCAGCAGCCCAGGGACCAAAGGAGCCTATCACAAAAGAAGGCAGTGAATTGGAGAATATTTCTCTGAGTCTGGCTGAAAACTGGTGGACATTATTGGAGAAATGTGTGGAGTTGGCAGAGGCTCGGATATTGTCAGCACAAGAATTAATGAAAATAATGGAGAAGAGATCCAGGTGGGAAAAGCTATTGAGGAAACTCTTCATTCAGGCTGCCATGTCTGCCCAATTTGGCAAGCTATTACAGAAAAGACGAATTGAAGTGAAAAACTTGGAGATACAGAAGATGGTGTCTGTCTACCGAAAACACCAGAAAGAAATTGTCTGCTGTAAGGCTCTGGAAGAATGTGAAGTCATGGACTTCCTGCTCACAGAATTGAGGCAGATCTCTGAAATGATTATTTCAAAACTCTCTCCCCAAAATTCTTAAGTTGTTTTTCAATACTTTAAGATCTTCATGAAAAATACCTCACTTGAAAAGTGAGGAGAGGAACACGAAAGTTTGTCTCATTTGAAGATTCTTAGATCAAATCCTGATGCTTAGTTTCCCAATAAGACAATAATTGGAGGCTAACATGCCATTGTTGAGATTTCTCCTCCCTGGACAGAAAGATCGGGGAGAGGCTTTCACTAAAATACAGCAAGGTCCCAATGAACCTTTTGCAGATTTTGTGGGACGTTTGCAAACTGCTGTCAAAAGAACTATTGGAGAAAATGCAGCTACAGAAATAATGACCAGACATATGGCTAAGGAAAATGCCAATGAGATTTGCAAAAGAATTATATGGGGATTAGACAAAGATGCTCCTTTAGAGGAGATCATAAGACGCTGTGCTACAGTGGGAACAAATGCTTTTTACACCCGGACAATGATGAATGTGGAAAGACAGGGTCCCTCCTGGCAAGGGCCTTCTAGAGAAACTCGGCGATGTTTTCAATGTGGAAAAATTGGACATCTAAGAGCTCAGTGTAGGTATGGAGATACAGTGAGAAGACAGGGTGAAAGAAGACCTAAAACCCCATGTCCAAAATGCAACAGAGGACTCCATTGGGCATCAGAGTGTAGAATAATTCAGGGAAATGGGATGAGGGGCCCAGGTCCAGGGCCCCAGGCAAAAAAGACTTGGGGCATGATGGCAGCTGATGTTACACCCAAAAAGCCTTTAGAAGGTCAGGACTCTGATTTGATCAACCAGCAGAAAAGCAATCACATGGCAGAAAGGGATTACCTGATAAGTGAACCAAAAGGCAATCAGATTGCAAAAATGGATTACACTTGGGGAGAATACAGGACTTTTTAACCAACAGGGCTGTGTCCAGTGCAAACAATTCCAATGTAATTGCCAGATGATGAGAAGAGATTTAGAAAGTGGTAAATAGAAGGTAATAATTAGATAGGTTAACTGCCTGGGAGAGAGGGTTTGCTTGTATTTCTTCAGCAGGAGAAGGAATCAGATGGGTGCCAACGAGTCATATTCGGCTTGTCCATCAGAGAAAGACAGAAAAAGAGAAAGACCTCAAAATAAAGGAGAAGATCTAAGAAACATCTGACACTGAAAGAGCATGGATAATAAGAAGACTGTTAAAGAACTTTAAAAACCAGCAGGAATCATGGGACTTCCTCACACAAGATGAGACTAATGGACAATGGACTTATGGACATTTATAAATTTTCAATTTATGATTATTTGATCATGTTATTTGTTATATGCTTCTAGCATGTATTATGTTACTATGTGCTTATGTAATCTATGTAATTATGTGTAATGCCTCCCATATTGATGGATTTATGTTTCAAGGTCATGACTATCCTATGTTCTAAATCAAAAGAAAGGGGGAGATGTTAGGATTACTAGGTGAGAACTCAGGTTGTCTGGACAATTACAAGGTGAGAACTCAGGTTGACTTGACAGTTCTCTGGCTCAGACCTGTAAAGGGAGTTTACACCTTAGGAATCCTAGAAGGAGCAAGCTCATTGGTTGGAGTATTTCTTCCCAGAAGCCCTTGCATTATCCCACGCCCATTCTCTGGGAGGATAAAAGAGGACACCACTCCAGAGATGAGAGAAGTCTCTGCATTACATCAGGTGTGACCGGGCTCTCTGCAGGAAGGGAAGTCACTTCTCTGGACAAGAGTTAACAGCAACTGCCTGGAGACAAAGGTTCACTACAAGAAGAAGAATCTGTCTGAGAGATTTGAGTAGACACAGCAGATCTCTTCCCAGAGAGCGATCCGGCAGCTTCTGGAGACAACAGCTCGCTACACATGATGATGGTGATTTTGTGTGTGTATGTGTGGATGTCAAAGATTCTCTGGAGGGAGGGGTTTCTTTGGTTAATTCAATTTCTCTATCCAAATGTTCATTCAGGAAAAAAAGAAAACTATAACTCGAATGTCCTAGTCAAAAAATATTTGTTGAGCAATATGTATATATGGATATTTGCATAATTCATATTTCATTATGTTTCATGAGAGTTTGGCAATTTGAAAGTGGTTACTGTATTTAAGATGATTTAAATTTATTCCTGTGGCTTTTTTATAGACTTTGAAAATAGGAGGAAAATATAAAAATTTAGCTTTTGACTAAAAGATACAAAAATTTAGTAGTATGTAATTTTTTTAATTAAAAGAATGCTCTTATAAAGTTGTTAAGGATTTTGGGAGGTGTTTTGATGAATTGATTGATAAATTATTTTTAAAAGTCTAGTACTTTTCTCACTTGCCTGCTTTTCTTATCTCTTATCCTGTGTTAGAGGCTGTCATTAGCCAGCTGGCTGCTTCTCATGACTATTGAGGAAACCTACCATATTTCTGTTTCCATCAACAACTGTTACTAAACCAGCTTTGAAAGCAAGTCCCAAAATTTGCCAACCCAAAATTTAAAATAAGTTAACTTAAATTACACTGACAGTGTAAAGACAAGAAAATCAAAATAATCTAAATCTCAACCTTATTTGATCATTGATGTCTTTAATGTTACTTATTTGATGGCCGTTAAATATAACTTAAAGAAGTCCTTAATGAAACTTTTTCCCTCCAGTCCTGTAAATTTGTAGCTTATGTCACATAGAAGAACAGGTTCTAAGAATTTTCCTCTTTGATACCTATTTAAGTTCTTAATCCACCTAGCTCCTACTCAATTCAGCATCTTATTTGCCATTTTATTTTTCTTATTATTAGCCCTTTGAATCCCCAACTTAAGTTATCAAAAACAGACAGTTATTTCCCCATATTGTTCAATTAGAAAAACATATTGGTGGTTGTGATCACCGCAGCAAATGTCCCTTCATTTAAAGATAGTGAAGAACTGATTTGCCTTGGAAACAAGAGGCAGAATGAATTCCCTAAATCCTCTATTCATGTAAACTCACCTATTGCTTATCTTTATTATTTGAATATAGTGTTATTTGTAGTGATTGGTTTGTATGGAAGAGACAATATTGGAGATATTCATGACCCACACTGCATATGTGTCATTGACCTTGGAACTGAAGAAGTCACTGTTTTCAGAACCTATTTTGCTGTCTCAGGATTTGGAACTTTTAAAAACAGGGATAATTACAAACCAGACTGTGATTGAGGAACAGCATTAGAGTAGTCAATGAATGTATCTCAGATTCATATTCTACTTCATTTAGCATTTATCTTATACTCAGAAAATATTATGGTTTTTGCCCTGCACATCTTCATCATCCAGTGCAAAGGCTGCAACAATTTAAGACCTAATAAGAAGATTTGAAATCACCTAAATTTCCTAGGAAATAAGAGGAAAAACAGTAATCTGCCTGTGCCCTAACAACTCATTGATATAAAATCAGAGAAAACTCATATCGGTGGAATCAGAATGTCATTTTTGCAAGGCTGTCTCTCCTTCCCCCCTTTCTGTGTTATCTTCATAATTTTTCTGGACCTATACTATCCTTGATAGTCTTTTTCTTTTTCCCTTTACATGTAAAGATAGTTTTTTTAAAAAGTTATTTATTTTTAATACACATTGTTTTATGAATCAGATTGGGAAAGAAAAATTAGAACAAAAGAGAAAAATCATGGAAGAGAGAAAAAAAAAAAAGAAGTGAACATGGCATATGTCAATTTATTACATTCAGTCTCCTTAGTAATCTTTTTCTGGATACAGACAACATTTTCTGTCTAAAATCTATTGGGATTGCCTTGGATCACTGAAGTACTGAAAAGAACCAAGTCTTTCGTAAATGATCATCACATATTCTTGCTGTTATTTTGTACAATATATTCCTGGTTCTGCTTGTTTCACTTAGTTTCAGTTTGTGTAAATCTTTCCAGAGCTTTCTCAAATCAGCTTATTCATAATTTTTTATAGAACAATAATAGTTCATCACTTTCCTTACCACAACTTGTTCAACCATTTCCCAGTTGACCATTTCCTATTCTTTGTTACCCCAAAAAGACCTGCTACAAACATTTTTGCACATATGGATATTTTTCCCTCCTTTTATGATTTTCTTGGGATGCAGACCCAGTGATATACTGCTGAGTCAAAAGATATGCACAGTTTTCCCACATCCTCTTGAACATTTATCATTATCTTTTCCTGTCATTTTAGCTAATTTGAGAGGTGTGAGGTGGTACCTCAGAGTTGTTTTAATTTGTATTTCTATAGTCAATAGTGATTTAGAAACATTTATTCATATGAGTATAGATGGCTTTAATTTCATCACCTAAAAATTGTCTCTTCATATTCTTTGACCATTTATCATTTGCGAAATGATTTGTAGTCCTATAAATTTGACACAGTTCTTTAAATATTTTAGAAATGAGACCTTTATCAGAAATATTGCCAGTAAAGGTTTTTTTTCCCTCGCTTTGTACTTCCCTTTTAATCTTGTTTCTGTTGGTTTCCTTTGTGTAAAATATTTTTCATTTAATGTAATCAAAGTTGTCCCTTTTGCCTTTCATAATGTTCTCTAGTTCTATTTTGATTGTATATTCTTCCCTTCTCCAAAGATTTGATAGTAAATCTGATTTGATTAAAAAGATCTGATAGTAAATTATCTCCTAATTTATTTATGTCCAAATCATGTACCCATTCTGACCTTATTTTGGTATGGGTGTAAGATGTAGATCTATGCTTAGTTTCTGACATCATTTTCCAGTTTTCCCAAAAAATTTTGTCAAATAGTGAGTTCTTATTCCAGAAGCTAGGATTTGGAGATTTATCAAATACTAGATTATTATAAGCCTTGATTATTGTGCCATGTATGTCTAATCTGTTCCACTGATCCACTATTTTTATTTCTTATCCAGTACCAAATGGTTTTGATGACTGTTGCTTTATAATATAGTTTTAGGTTTGATACTGCTAAGCTACTATCCTTTGTAATTTTTTCATTAATTCCTTGATATTTTTGACCTTTTGTTCCTCCAGATTGGTTTTGTTGTTATTTTTTTTCTAGTTCTATAAAATAGTTTTTTAGCAATTTGATTGGTATGGCACTGAACAAGTAGACCAATTTAGGCAGAATTGTTATTTTTATCATATTAGCTCAGCCTATTCATAAAAATAGTTTTCAACATCTACTGGTTTTGATTTCAATTTTTTTTTCTCTTCTTCCTTCCCCTCTCATTTTCCCAGAACAACAGTCTGATATAGGTTATAAATGTACAATCATATTAAAAATATTTCCATGTTAGTCATGTTGTAAAAGAAGAATCAGAACAAAAGGAGAAAGCTTTGAAAAAGAAAAAAGTGAAAATAGTATGCTTCAACCTGTATTGAGACTCCATTGTTACTTCTCTGAATGTGGATAGCATTTTCCATCATGAGTTGTTTGGAATTGTCTTAAATCATTACATTGCTGAGAAGAGTAAAATCTTGAATAGTGTTTTTCTGAAGTGATCAAAGCAAAAAACCTCCTACACTGATTAAAGTGGGGGAAAGTGTATTTGAAAAGCGAACTACCATGAGAAGTGTGTTACAAGCCTTTATTCTCCTGGTCACTTAGTGACCATGGGCAGATTCTTCAACCCATGATGGCTTTCAGATTTCACTTCAATCAAGGTTTCATTCACTTTTCCTCGTTCAATTTTCCTCATCTTGAGAGAATTGAACTAGATGATCATAAGGTCCCAATTTAAGATCTCAGAAGTCTTTGTTTCTTTATTGGATTAAGAACATAGAATTTAGAGCCAGAAAGGATGCAGACAGCATGTGACCCAACCTTTCATTTTGCAGGTTGGAGAAACTGAAGTTCAGAAAAGATAGATGATCTGTCTCAGGTGGTGCAGGTTTTCATATGCACTTAAACATGTCACTGACACCTTTTTATGTCACTTGTACTCCTGAGGATGCCTCCTTTCCTCTCTGCGCAGCAAAATGCCCCATGTTGCAGAGAAGAAAAACTAAAATAGCACTGCATCAAAATGGACATCCAGCTGAATCTGCCAGTGCTTGAAATGTCCTACACTTAGACCCTCATCTCTGCAAAGGGGAGACAGATAGAGGGGGAAGAGGAAGGGGGAGGGGGGAGAGGAGGAGACTGGAGAAAGGCAAAGAGGGAGAGAAACACACAGACAACCAAGTTTGGTCATTTTAATTACACGGCATTCAGTTATATATTCTTAACAGAGCTGTTCTTTCTATTCTTTCCACATGTGCTAATTATTTATACAAATATAAAGCTTAAACCACATTAAAAATTGTGGACATTTTCACTTTGCTTCAGTTTTAGATATTTTTCCCTATGCTTTTTTGATTTCATATTTATCATTTCTTATAATGTGGTTATCCATTACATTCATTTCCACAGTCTTTTCAGTCATTCATGAATCACTGAGTTAAATTATTAGCTTCCAGTACTTTGGTATTTTTTTTAAGTACTTGTATGAATATTTTGTTGTACACGAACTCTTTCTGTATGTCTTTAATCTGCTGAGATTATGTGCCTATCACTAGAATTTTTGGATTGAAAGATCTGGACATTTTCATTTTGCTAATTTCTTTCTTTCTCTCCTCTCCCCCCCCCCCCCCTTGAGGCAATTGGGATTAAATGACTTGCCCAGGGTCACTCATCTAGGAAGTGTTAAGTGTCTGAGATTCGATTTGAACTCAGGCCCTCCTGACTTCAGGGCTGGTTTTCTATTCACTGTGCCATCTAGCTGCTGCTCATTTTGCTAATTTCTTAGCAAAATTCCGAGTTGCTTTCCAGAAAGGTTGGATCAATTCACAGATAGAACAGCTTTGTATTACTATGCCTGTTCTGCAGACCCTCTAATATTAACTGTTTCTATTTTGTCTTTACACTGGTTTTAAAAATAAATTTTCAGGTTCCAACTCTCTCCACTACCAGAATGCCAGCACTGTTGGTAGCACAGAATGGCTGGGCACTGAGCTATCATGACTTTGGCAAAATGCTATAGTTTGGAGTTTCGGTCTGGATGGCACTTGAGTTGTGAGGAGCAATAGGGATTGGGACTGGGTTGGGAGGGGTGGCAGGAGTGTGGGGTTATATTCTTTTCCAAGCCTATGGCTTAAGACAACTTTGCAGCTTGATTTTGTAGCATGGTGGGTAGTTGGGAGGGAGGGAATAAGCATTTATAGTGACCATTATGTGCAGGAATTGTGTTAAGTATTTTACAAATATTATTTCATTTGATCCTCCCAATCCTAATTATTATTCCCATTTTACAAGTGAGAAAGCTGAGGCAAATAGGTTAAGTATCTCTAGTGTATAATTTTGGAGAGGTTTGAGAAGTCATGAGGATTACAGAAGGTGATTAGTCTTCATTTGACCCAAAATTGATCTGAGAAATATTGAAGTGGAATCAACAGTTCTTGGAAATACTTTGGATATGATGGGTAAAATATTGAAGAGTCAAAGATGACTTCCAGTTTGCAAACTTGGGTGACCATAAGACTGTCAGGCCCCCTCAAGTGTATAGGAAAGTTAGGATTTGAGTTAGGTTTACAATATTTTTTCTGTTGGACCTGTTAAGTTTAAACATACATGGAACTTCCAAATAGAGATGTTCAGTAGACAGTTATAGGTGCTGGGTTGGAACCTAAAAGAGAGATAAAGGACTGGAGAGAGTGCTGAATGAGAAAGTAGAAATGGCACTGGACTCACGATTGTCTAAGCCTGTTGCTTTCTTTTTCCTTTAAGCCCCTTCATGGTTTGGTCCCTGCTTTTATTACCATACTTTCCTTCTTTCCACATACTTGGTGAACTCACATTGGTCTTCTTGCTTTTCTCTGCACAGGAGGTTACATCTCTTCAGTAGCTGTCCACCATTCTCATTTGCTCCCTCCTCATATTTGGTGTCTTAAGACTAAGCTCAAATCTCATTTTGTGTAAAAGGCTTTTCCTGGTGGTTTTCCCCCTCAATACCCCACTGCCTTTTTTTTTTTTTTTTTTTTTTTGAGATTACCCTCTATGTATCCTGTATATATCCTGTATGTACAGTTATTTGCATGCTGTCTTCTCCATTAAGAATGTGAGTCAACTTTCTGTTTTTGCCTTTCTTTGTATCCCCAGTGCTTAGCACAGTGCCTAGCACATAATTAACACTTAATAAATGATGTGAAGGGACTCCTTTTGCAAGATAGCAGAGGGAAGGGAAAGATACTAGAAGAATGAGAAAAATTTAGAAAGTGACATGATATAATCATATATCACTTACATAGCATTTTAAGGTTTTCAAAATGGCTTCCCCCCCAATAATACCATGTCCAAGTATTGCAAGTTTTATTATCCCCATTTTTTACTGGTAAAGAAACTTGAGGCTCAGAGGTGGAGTTACTTGCTCATGGTCCCAAGACAAGTTTCAGAATCAAGATCTGAACTCTTAGCTCTCATCACCTTCAACTATCATCTTCAATCAGATTCTTTGTATTATATAGTACATTACCTCTTATGAACTGTCAACAATTAAAATTTCTTCCTCCCCAAAAATGTCACTACGTCTCCCCTTAATGTTCTAAATAGATTTAAAAAAAGGTTTGTTTTTTTAAAAACAATTTTTAATTATTTACAATGCCTCACACATAGCAGAACACTATTTGTACCTGGTGAATGTTAGTCTGAAACCTCTGGATGACCTTCAAGAAGTATAACGTGCTTGTGTTGGGGTTATAATCAGTTCAGAATTATTTGCCCTATGGGAGTTAAAAAGTCTGGATCAGGAGTTAGAGTGGAAGATGGTCCAGATGAGCAGCACCAAATGCCAAGCTTTGCCGTGGGGTGGCTGGGTTTCTTGATGAGGAAGGCAAAGGAGCAAACCTTCCTGTAGGCAGTGCCCGCCCTGCCAGCATGGGGTGTGTGCTATCGGTTGGGGATGCTCTTCTTAACCTGCTCCCCAGGAACCTCCTCTACTTTGGCCTCACCCTTGCCTTTGCTGTTTGATAAACAGGAAGCTGTTTCCATGGGTGCCAAAAGAAGTGATTAGCAAAAGAACCACCTGCTATTGTTACCTGGGGATTGACGGATTTTCTCATTTCATGTTGCCATTTAAAATGGGCAGGAATTCGTTCTCTACTGCCTCCACTTCTGGACCCCTCCTCCCTCAGATCTTTACCTTTATGGTGGTCTGTTCATTTTAAAGACACTGTTTCTAATAGAAAAAATGAATTATTTTAAGAAATAAAGTAAACTCCCTCATAGCACTACCCCATTTATAGCATGATTGTGACACTGATACCTCTCTTCTGTTTGCAATTTTTTTTGGTCTTTTTGAAAGAATACATTCTGATTTTTTAGTGAGTGTTTTTTCTCTCCCAGTCTCCTGTTGGCAAGTACAAAATGTCCATCGTGACTACTTTACTTATATGAATGGAGTATGAAAATGCTTTCCCTCTATTTGGAAATTACTAAGTGGCCCTGTCATTTGTACAAACTTTTTTTTTTGCCATCATAGTTATGCTAAATCTCCAAAAGAATTCACTAAGATTTCAATTGTAATGAAAAATATATAATGAAATTTCAATGAAATGATGAGAAAGAGCTAGAGAAACAGATTTATGTTTGTTTGTTCACTAAATGATTATAGTTATTAGTGATAGAAAAAATTGAAACTGTCCCTGGAGGGATTTGACTGAAAATGCCATAAAAATTGGTAGATCTTTAAAATGACTGATTATTAATTTCATCTTTCTTCAGGAGTAAAATTATCTTTTGCTTCCTTTTGTATCCCCCATCCTGGCACATAGCAAGCACTTTAATGTATATTGATTGATTAATTGATTGATAAGATTTAATTTGGAGAATATGAAATATTAGCTCTTAACAAAATAAATATTAATGGCCAAAAAACCCCCAGCATTGAGTTAAAAATTACAGAACAGCTTTCTAATTGAAGATTGAAAAACCATCCAGAATTCTTAGAGGTGTAGGAAGCAAGAAGTACAACTTCTGGGTGCATTAATTTGGAACGTTGGAATTTGGAATTCTGTCATTCAACTAGACAATTGATTTGTCTACAATAGCCAAACCAACTCTTCAGAGGGCCCAACTGACAATTTTTAGATCAAAAGTAACAAGTAGTGAGTGGTTCTCAGTAATTTGTAACATTATTTTAAATACCTTCCAAAATGGTTTAGAAAGTATCCCAGATTTTTTTTTTCAACTTCTGTTATTGTGTTAAGTTTTGGTCTGGCCACTGCTATGAATTTTTCTCGCTCAAAAATCAGATTTCATATCTGAATTTAAGAGGCAGCATTCAGAATATATGTGAATATAACCAGCCATTTATGAAGGGACAATTGAAAGGACATTTTCAAATGGAACTGAAAAACTACTGTAGGCTGTTTGCTTTCCTAAAATACGGACCAAGCTGGAGCCTTGGGCAGAAAGCAGATGAATTGTGAAGTGACTAGATTTGAAAAAAGGAAGATATAATTTAAAACATAAGTAATCTTGAGCTAGCATATTGTTATATCCTTGGAGAAGAATACTTTTCCCCAAATGAAGGTATTTTTAACATTATATCACAGAAGATTAGCTAGAAGAGAATTTCTTCTTAATATTTGGTAATTAACACCTTAATGATAGAATTTGGAAAGTTGTGTACAAATATCATCTATGGCTCCTGGGATATACGTTTGCTCAGCAATCTGTCAAGTACTATCACTGTACTTGAATGATAATTGAGATTCTACATTCTTCCCCCCCCCCCCCCCCCTGAGGCTGGGGTTAAGTGACTTGCCCAGGGTCACACAGCTAGGAAGTGTTAAGTGTCTGAGACCAGATTTGAACTCGGGTCCTCCTGAATTCAAGGCTGGTGCTCTATCCACTGCGCCACCTAGCTGTCCCCTATTGCCACATTCTTAAACTTTTTAACATTAAAGAAAACTTAAACTTTGTTATTTAAGTGGGGTATGTTTTATTAGGATTCTTTAAAATTTTATCTCCATTTACTAATTAGATTGTGGCACTTCATTTCCTACCTGCACCATACAATAGAATTTACTTTATTCTTTCTGTTTAACAGATTGAGGAAAGGCAAGTTAAGGTTAGTGACTATTCCAAGGTTACCTAATGAATCCATATTGAGACAAGAGTGGAGTGTTACTAGCTATTTAACTTGTAGCAATTTTGAGAAATTTCCAAACTCTTTGGAAGATGAGATATATAGAAAACTAAGGGGATTAAAATTTTTTTCTCTCATTATTTTAGAAATCAAGAAATTCTAAGCAAGAAAAGGTTTTGATGTCTGTTGATAATTAGTATTTACTTCAAGACAATTGTCACTTGTATATTTTAATTAATGGGTGGCTTGGCCAAATAAACTCCTGATGATAAACCTTCATAAAGACTTATTTTTATGTTTCTCAAGAATAGCTGTGTCTTCAAAGATGTTTAATTAAAAAGTTTACCAACCAAAATATGTGATTAGGATAATTAGGTCTTGGGTTAAGGGAAATCAAAGGTCAGATCAACAGTTAATGGTTTCTTGAAATGAAAAGCAATGTTTGGCTCAGAATGGGTTTGCAGTTCTTGGACAGCCACAGTTCATAGGCACCTCTTCTTTTGTTGGAAACTTAATTGGACATGTCTCAGGAAAAAGTTCAATACCCCATTTTGGGAGTTCATTTGTTACCATCCCACAGTTCTTCAGGAAATTGTTGTTCTGGGCACTAAGCTGGAAACTTGTTTTTCTCTTGTCAATTTGGTACAATGATTTTTTTCCTCTTGAAATGGAAAGATATGGGCATTGCAGGATATAGACCTTTAATGGATTATTGTCTGTTGGTCTATTGATTTGTTATTAATGTTCCTGTAATCACTATTGTATTTCTGCTAACAGTTTTTTTTTTAATATTCCTTAGGGTCAGGATACATTTTGAATCAACTTTTTTTTTTTTTTTTCCCCTATTATGCCTCTGGTTTCTCATGTTACAACCTTTCTTTTAAAAAATAAAGTTTTTAATTATTTTTAACCCTACATTCTTTGCTTAGTAATTACTAGGATAGTATTTATATTTTCATATTTCATTTTTATTAACTTATTTTAGTGATTGGTGAATACAAGGTCACAGTATTATAACATTCTTATCTGTATCTGAGAGGCAGCATAAAGAAAGTGTCCTCAGAACTAAACAGGCCTGGGTTCAAGTCTTTTCCCTAATACATGTTATCTGTAAGACCCTAGGCAATTCATCCAACTTGTCTGGAGCCTACAACCCTCTCTTAATATTCATTTGCAGAGAAATGCTAATCTGAATTTGTTGTTTCCTATCCAGGATTTTTGTTACCATTAAGCATACAGCAAAATTGACTACAGTATTTTCTTTATAGTTACTAATCTCTGCTGTGTATCTTTTCAGGAAAATGGCTCAGTTTTAGCTCATTTGATTTATCCTTTAGCATAAGGATTTAACAACCTCATAACATATGTATACAAGCGCATGCACACACACACTCTATGTAAATGAAATCTTTTACCCTAGGACATGAAAGAGAAAGTATTTTATTTTATGGTATCTGGTATAGCTTTACCTACATTAGAACTGTCCTAGTAGAGCGAGTTCATTTCAAGATATAATAATCATAGCTACTAATATTTATATAGCATTTACTCTGTGCCAAGCACTGTGCTAATGATTTTTAAAATTTATGTCATTTAAAGAAAAAATTTATGTCATTTATCTAAAATTTAATCATTCAGGCACTTCACTTAAGACATTTCTGTAAACATATCTAGGAACAAAGTGAGAGGCAGTGTGATATAAAGGATAGCGAGATGGCCTTGGAGCCAAGGAGACTTGGGTTCAAGTTCTCACTTGACACGTGCTTTTGTATGGCACAGAAAAGGCTGCTTAACAACTCTTAGGACCACAAGTGAATCTCTAATACTGAAATTTATGGAGCAAATATTGATTGGCTTTGGTAGAAGTTTTTTTACTGGAACTTCCCTTCATATCAGAAATTGTAGGTTTGGTTTTTAGAAAAGGAGAAATCTGGTGCTGTCTTTAAACATGACTTTTGTTAGATTCATTCTTTCAAATTTGGATGAGAAACCTTCTCCCAAGTGCATCAACTGTTTCAGCTCCCAAAATGAAAAAAGGACTTTTTTCTTCTTCACAGATCACTTGGTTGCCCATGGTCGGATGGCAGAGAAAGAAGCTCGTCGGAAGTTCAAGCAGATTGTGGCTGCCGTCCATTTCTGCCACTGCCGGAACATTGTTCACAGGGACTTGAAAGCAGAAAACTTGCTTCTGGATGCCAATCTGAACATCAAGATAGCAGGTGAGGGCTCATGAGAGTCATAATGAGGGACTCTTCCTTAGGTCCTAAAGCAAGGAAGTAGCTGTTTCCAGCTATTCAAAAAGAGAAAATGAAGAGCATTTAGAGGAAATTTAAGATTTCTATATTGCTGTAGCCCAGACATGACACATAGCAAGGTTTAAAACAATATGTTCTCTATGTATGGGTCAAGACAAAGGTATGAGCTAGGAAACCTTAAAGAAAATATTGGTGCTTGAAATTTTAGTGTTCTACACATGTAAAATGTATGGGATTGCCTGTCATCGGGGGGAGGGAGTAGAGGGAGGGGGGGATAATTTGGAAAAATGAATATAAGGGATAATATTATAAAAAATATATATAATAAAAAATAAAAAAAAAGAAAGAAATTTTAGTGTTCTAGATAGCAAGGTACTTTTTGGATAATGAGGAATAAGGTGGAGATTGAATCAGAAAGGTAAAAAACTGCTAGAAAGACTAGAATCAACATAAATTTCTCTGGAGGAGATGGATTCAAACCTGAATGATAAACTTAGACATTATGGTTTATGGGCAATCTTCCCTTTTTCCCCAATTCAAATTTTGTTCATCTAATTGTCCAACAGAACTATCCTCCAACAGTGATTAAAAATAAAATATCATCTGTATTTTATTTTTACTGCCTTGATATATTTTCAGTAGCTTCCCTGTAAAAATCCAGGCAATATTTCTATTATGGGGGTATCATTCACAAAAAAGAAGTAACTTTAAAGTTACTCTTCCAAATGTTTGTGTGTGTGCAGAGGTGAGAATTGACCATTTTCTGGGATTTGGTTTCTGCACAAGTTCCAGCGATTATTTTTTGCAAAAAGTAGGGAATATTTAAGTGGGATCATTGTTGTTGCTTCTTCATTTAAACAACATCCCTGGCAGCTCCCTTTGAGAGTAGAATTTCTACCTCATATTTCCATACTTTCTACTACAATGTCATGTAGATACTCAATAAATGTTTGAGTAGAGTTAGATGGTGCTACCTTTTGTAGGAAGCATGGAGGAGGGGCAACTTTGTTGGATGGGGATTGAAGTAAAGAAGGATGCTGTTTTGGAGAAAAGGTCTTTTTTATTATAGTCATGTCACTGTAGAGTTAAGGAACATGCAAAACTCTTTTCCATCTTATATTAGGGGTGAAAGGGGAACAAGGAGTAAGCTGATCATTTTTTATTTTAACTTCTCACCTTCCTGTGAGAAAGTAAAAGGTACTCACTAAACTCACTAAAAGTAAAAGATACATAACTTAAACTTTACCCAAGTTAAACCAATGTCTTCATTCTTTGCTTAGAGTTTTGACTGAAATGATAAACTTTATCAGAGTGACCTCTTCTCTGAATTTCCTCATATTGTTTATTTGGTATAATGGTCAGAAAATAGATTTAAAGACCTTTTTACCTGTCTCTTCCTGTTCGCTTCTGCTCTGCCACGATTTTTTCATGGCTAACCTAGTAATGGCAGAAATGAACATTGAGATATTTCTTCAGTGTTTTTATTCCGTGTGTGTGTGTGTGTGTGTGTGTGTGTGTGTGTGTGTGTGTGTGTATGTGTTTATAACTATTGTTAATGTAATTCATCTCACAACTTGATCCTGTGTATCTGGTTAAAATTTGTGAAATTGCAATACAAAAAATATTTCCCTGGGCTCTTTTAGCTTGGGCTTAGGGGATCATTCATTTTAGGAAAGCTCTTGTCCCATTGCACGGTTCCCTTCTAGCCAGAAAGATAAAGCCAGAGGGCTCAGTTTTAATTTTAATACTTATTTGACTGTGGGCATCTCACTTAACTGCTCTGAATACTCTGTACAGGGTTATTGTTAGCATCAAGTAAGATAATACATGTGAGAGTATTTGGAAAATTGTATAGTTTTATTATTATATCCATTGACCAGAACTTAAATTTTTTATTTTTACCTCCCCATTCTTGTTTTTGAACTTAGGAACATTTTGAATTAATTAGGAACATTTCTATGGCCTTAGTTATTGCACTGAGAAACCAAACATGGAGGCAGCAATCATTGGTAATTAAAGGTTGGCATCTCTACAGACACAGGGATTTGGGTAAGAGGTTTCTAAATGTTTTTTCTTTGTTAATATTTAAAACAAAGTAAAGTAGTCACAACAAGATGCTCCAGGACACATGCTGGTGTGTAATTACACACTTCTAGTGGTTGTTGGCAACCAGCCCTAGGCTTCTCACCTGCCAAAACACACCTTAGCAAGCATTATGAGCACAGGAACATGTGCTTTGTCATCTTATTGCATATATTATCAAAACAAAGCAAATGACAGTTGAGTAATCCTTGTTTTGTAGCATGCCATGATATTTAGCATTGACTTTGCTCATGCATTCTGTAGTTAGAAATCTTATAATTCTTATTCAGACTAATCTATTTGCATATAAATTATGTTGAATTCTTACCTCTCTACTCTTTGAATCACCTAGAATAGTATGAGAAGTGTTTCCTATTAAAGCATTTAAAAATATATTTAATGTTAGAAGTAAATTGGATCATTCAATAAATTTGATTATTAAAATATTTATTTAACATCTGCTTTGTACAGAGCACTGTGATAGGCACTGGGGATAATAAGTAAACAAAACATAATCTCTACCTTCAATAAACTTGTAATCTCGCAGGAAGTTAAAAGATACACAAATAACTATGATATAAATTAGAATATAAGTACATGAGAAAGGGACAAATTTCTATGTGAGATCTGAAGATCAAGAGCTCTAGGAGATATTTCCCAAATGAAATGGAATTTAAACTGATCTTTGAAATAGGGGTAATATGTAAATGAGGGTAAGAGAAATGAGACTGTGGAATTTCTAGGTGGAGAGAACCAAATGAGCAAGGAGGTAAAGATAAGAAAGTCTTCTAGCTTGGATGAAAGGTAGAATGTTATATTAAGTATAGAAATATTGTTTGGTGCCAGGCTTTAAGAGCCCTTGAATGTCAGACTAGGGAATTTAGACTTGGTTAAATGATAATAATAAGTGGTTTAGTCTGGCAAACATATATGGGATGGATTAGAGAGGAAGCAGACTGAAGCAGTAGTAGTCACAGACTCAGTTGGGAAGGATTAAGAGTATAGATTAGGCTTTTCAAGATGTGCCTTAAGCTTGTTATTTGGGATAATATTATTTGAGTTGAATTAGTGTCTGTGTGTGTGTGGAAAATAAGAGATTTTGTGAATGACAAGAAGTAGATAAATTTGAAAGGATTTGGCAGATTCCCAGGGGGAAGAAGACATAGGAATTAGAGATAAAAGTTTGTGATTTTGAGCTTAGAGGACTAGGAAAATGATGGTACCATTAAGAAGAAATACATCTTTATGAGGAGCTGGGTTGAGGAAAAGATGATGACTTTGGTTTTGGACATTTTAACGTTTTTCCTGGTTAACTTGTGTAAAGATAGTGTGGTTTTCATATCTGCAAAGAGAGAAAAGCTGGGAAAAATAGCTAACAGTGGATGGCGGATCCAAAATCCAAAAAGGGCATGATAGGATAGAACATTGAGCCAAACCTACTAATGTGAAATGCAATAGGACTAAAGGTAATGATGTCTTATGCTTTGTTTTTGTTTTTTTTTAATCAACTTTACAAGTACCAAATTGAGACAGACATAGTTAAGCAGTATTATATGGGGAAAAAAAATATGGAGGTTTTGATGAATGGTAAACTTGGTATGAGTCTTTAGTGTGATGACAGGAAAAAAACAAAACAAATTTGATATTGGGATCTAATAGTAAGAGTATGTGTAGGAATGTGCATGGAATACATAGGAATAAGGACGTGATAGGACTACTGTACATTGCTTTATTGGATCCTCTCTAGAGTATTGAGTTGCCACATTTTAGTAAGACATTAATAAAGTGGAGAATGTTTTAAGGCAGGGGTTCCCAAACTATGGCCCACATGCCATTTGCAGCCCTCCAGGTTACGGCAAGTGGGCTGAGAGGTAGAGACAGAGTGTGAGCTTTTATTTTTACTATAGTCCGGCCCTCCCACAGTCAACTGGCCCCCTGTTTAAAAAGTTTGGGGACCACTGTTTTAAGGTTACCAACTCAGATGGTGAAGGCTGATGAGTCCATGTCATCAAAAGATCTGTTGAAGTAATTAGGAATATTTAGCCTGGGAAAGAATATTCAGGAAGGAGCTTGAAAACTATCTTTAAGTATATGAGGGGATGTCAGATGCAAGAAGGAATGATTAGACTTGTTCTATTTGGTTCCAGAAGGCAAAAACAGAACTAGAAACAACGGTTCTTTGCCTCAGGACCTTGTTTAGTGCCTCCTGGTTTCTGGCTTCTAACTTTATTCTAGAACTTTCTCTAGTGTCTCTGTGATCCTCCCCAGGACCAGACTCAATCATCTACTGCCAGACTGTCTTTCCCACCATCTTCTCTACTGTTCTGGTGGCTGTGCTGTGGAACCAGACCTTAAGTCACCATTTCTAGCAGTGATTGCACTTTCAATCATATCCTCCCTAAATCCAAACCCATCCCCTTAAGGCTGTATTGGGAGATGTCTATTTGCCTCCCTGTTGCCTCTTCCAGACTCCCCTTCTATCACCATCTTCTCCTTTGAGGTTCAGTCCAAATTAATTAAATCAGTCAGCATTCTGGTAGCTGTGATTTATAGCCTTCTTGAGCATTCTCTTTCCTTTCTTGATGTGTTTAATGCCTAACTCATAAGCTTCTTCTTTATCACACATCCTGGGAGAGTTCAGCATATATATTGATATTACCTCAAATATCCTAATTTCCCAGGCCACTCATTTCTCATGACTTTCTCCTCAATTCCACTTGAGCCATACACAGAGATGTCGTAGCTTTGATCTTGCTATCATCCACAAGATGACCACTTCTACATTCATGAATTACAAATTCTTTTCTTTTGTTCAAAATATTTTTTCATTTTGTCTTTTCTATTTTTATCTTTACAAAATTTTCCATTCCTTCAACACCAAAGTGCTTCCTCAGGATATGTCTTCCATTTCTTGTATTGACCCTTCATTGATCCAGTTCAACTATACACTGTCTTTTGCTCTAGAACCCCCTACTTTCTTGTTGACTCATCACATATTGCTCAAATCCAACCTGGGATTGCTCCTGCCATTTGCCTTCTTCACTCCTGTCAATTGGAGCTGGACAAAATCATTAAACTGCTGAGTGAATTCACTACAAACTCATGTTAGGTCATTTCAGTTAGCTTCTCAGTGCAACGAAACATTTCTCACTTGCCTTTCTCTTCACTTACAATGGGACGTTGCAAACTGTTTCATCCCTCCTTAATTCTCTGTTCCCCTAATCCTTTTCTCTCAGCTTTATTAAGATATCACAGGCAATGGTGCCCATAGTGATGGAAGTCCCTTCTTTGATATTGTGATGGATTTGTGATTCATTGGTTAGATCTCATCTCCTCAATTTCTGTTCATCTTGTGCAGTTCTGGTCCTTATCCACCCTAGGCTCCCCCAAGGGTACTGGGAACCTTCTTCTAGATCTATTTTTTCTAGTCATACATTTTCATTTTCTTGTTTTTCCAGGGGTATCTGTAAAATTTTTTTAGCCTATACATGCCCAGCATGCAATTGTCCATTGTCTTTTCAGTGACTTTTAGTTTTGTAAATTTGGAGACATAGATATTTCATGATTTTCAGCTATTTATTATCACTGATAGAATATTGCTATTAAAAATATGAGCCTTTTTTTCAAAGTTTCAAAGGTCATCATTAAAAACACCTCTGTAGGGGTGGCTAGATGACACAGTGGATAGAGCACTAGCCCTGAAGTCAGAAGGACCTGAATTCAAATGTGGTCTCAGACACTTAATATTTCCTAGCTGTGTGACCAGCTCACTGTCCAGTTGGAATCTCTGATCAATATTTATGTGTTGATAAACTAGACATACATATTGTTCTTCCAGCTGATGAGATAGTTGCTAAAACAAAGGAGTGAGTACCTTCACAGACCAAGTCATATATAGAAAATATAGACAGAAAGCCTCTGATGTTTGATTAGCAATTATAGAAGAGATGAGAAGAAAAAACCGGTGTTTTGAAGTTTGATTTCCAGAAAATTCTCACAATTAACAGCTTAAGGTAGTTACTGTTTGTGTTAACCTGTTGCAAAAATTTGCTCATCGTAATCCAAAAGTCCCTGAGCAAGTTTTGCCAGATAAATTCAGAAAAGTCTGGAAAACCTTGGAAAATGGTGGGAAAAAACTACTAGGGAGAAACATGATACCTGTCCAGTATGGAATAGGTCTAGCATTTAGAGAATTGGGGATCTTAGTAACAGCAAGTATAGAACAGTGATCGGCAGAGACTGTGCTATTGTGTTTCCATCATTGTGAAGTAACAACAGCAAAAAATAGGGCCAACTTGCTGTGGGTGAGAATGGAAGAAATGGCTTCAAGAATGAGAAGATATACTTTGCATCATTTCACATGGTTAATTGATATCACATTGCTTGCCTTGTCAGTGAGTGGGGGAGAAGGTGGGAGGGAGAGAATTTGGAACTCAATTTAAAAAGAAAAGAATTCTAAAAATAAATAATAATATTTCTTAAAAGAACGTTGAAGAATGTGATACAGCAAAAGAACCTAGGAAATCTAATAGGAGTGCATTCCAAGCCTAATACATAGCCTGTGCAAAAGATAAACATGTCAAGTTCAGAAAACAGTAGCCTGTGTGTCTAGAGTATTGGATTGTTTGAAGGTGAGTAATATGAAATTAGTTTAGAAAGATAGGTGGGAGCCAGATTGTTAAGTCGTTCAGACTGATAAGTTTGCATTTTGTCCTAGAGGTAGTAGGTAAGCTTTGAAATTCTTTGAGCAAAAGGACATCATAGTCAGACTCATATTTTGGGAATATTAATTTGCTGTTGAGTAGAGGATGAACCGAAGTACAGAGAGACTGACATCAGAAAGACCAATTAGAAAGTTATTGAAATAGTTTAGGCAAGAAGGGGTAAGAGACTGAACCAAGGGGAAAGTCATATAGGTGGAGCAAAGGGGACATAATAACAGCTGTTGTGGAGATACCTAACAATTGGTTGATTTAGAGAATGAGTGAGAGGAAAGAATAAAGGATGAATTGAAATGGCAAACTTGGGTGACTGGAATGATGATGTTAACCCTCCACTGAAATAACCTTCTACCAAAAGACATTTGGAGGCGATGTCAGGTTAGGGGGATGGAGAAGAATTTATTTTTGACACATTGAATTTGAGATGTAGATGAGATATCTGTGTGGGGATGGAGTGAAGCCCACACTGGCATTTAAAACTCTGTACAGTCTCAGTCTCACCCACCTTTCCAGACTGATTTTGATCCTGAACTTGACATTACAGTTAAGACTGGCTTCCTCACTAGTTCCTAAGCCATCTCCTTGCCTTTGAGGGCTGTCCTCAATTGAACATATCCTCTCTCCTCATCTCTTTTTAATAACAAAACAGCTAATTTTTATGTAATGTTTAAAGTTTGCACAGTATGTTACACACAGTAGCTTATTTAATTCTCACAACTATCCTGGAGAGCACTATTATTATTCTTATTACAGAAGAGGAAACAGCTTCTGAGAAGTGAAGTTGCTTTCACCAAACATGTAATAAATGCCACAAGAAGAATTTCACCTTCTTTCCCTAGAGATCAAGTCCAGCTCTCCTTCAGGATGCCTGGCCTCCTCCCTCAGACTCCCTTATTTCCTTCAAGCTCTTGTCTCACTTTTGACATGAAGCGTAAAGAAAGAGACAGAGCCTTGTGGAGGGAGGGAGGGAGAATGCCAGAGGCAGAAAATGAACAAGAATTTGTTAGGTTTTATGCTAAGTTCTGGAGAAACAAAAGAAAGACAAAAACAGCCCTTGCCCTCAAAGAGCTTACAATCTAATAGAGGAGACAGCATGCACCAAAAATGTACCAAAAATATATGTAGGATAAAATTTTAAAACTTTTATTGGTGTGTTTTAATTATTCATATTCTGTGAGAGATTCATTGTGACAAGGTACAATAAGTAAAATTTACAGTGCGGTGACCTCATCTGAAAGACCATTCAACATTCAGCTCCTGTGTATCGTCCACTTTCTTATTTTTGAATGAACAGAAATCTATTTTTCTCTCATCACCCCCATCCCATTGATAAAAATTTAAAAATTCCAAATATTAAAAATAAAAACAAATTATATTGTCTTGATCATAGTTCTTACAGCTTTCAAAGCTGTTTTTACAGTGTATATAATATTCATGGGAGGTAATCTCAGAGGGAAAGTACTTACTAGCATGAAGAAGGCCTGGGAAAAACTTCTTACAGAAGGGAGGATTTTTAGCAGAGGCTTGGCAGTTTGTATAGAGATGATAATTGAATCTGTGGGAAGTTTCTGAGATAATATAGAGAAAGTATATAGAGGGAAGGAAATCGGACACCCATCACCATGGCAAGAGGTAGATGACCGAGGCAAGGAGCCTGAGGAAGCGGGAGTCAGGGAGGTGGAAGAGAATCAGGAGCCAGTGGTATGGAGGAAGCCCCCCCAGAGGGCCAGGCTGGGCCCAGCCCACAAAAGCTTCAGAGAGGCAACAGGCCAAGTGGAATCAGGATTTAGAAGAGATTATCAGATTTGCAGTCAAGTGATCCTAATGTCAGTAACTGACACTACTAGAGAGGATAGGTTTCTGGGCACAAACCTTTAGGTAATATTTTTGTCATTGTTGCCAGTTAAAGTTTGGGCTTCAGAAGGAAGGGGCAGATCTGGAAATAAATGGTAGAAGAGAGTAGCAGCTGGATTTCTGAACCAAACTTTCCCATGAACTCTGCTGGGAATGTATTTCCCTCCAAAGAGGATTAAGAAGACTTAATTTGCCTTGATATTGCAAATGTGTGGAGTAAAAAGAGCAGAGGACTACTGTTCAGGACCTGCCTCTGGGCCTAAAAGCCCTGTAATTTGGTGAGCCATGTGCTCTTTCTGGCACTTAGTTTTCTCATTTTTAGAATGGGGGAGGAGGGGTTGGGTTTGAGGATCCCTTACATCATTTCCAGCCCTTAGAAGTTATTATTCTTTAAATACTTAAGCAACCGTTTGAGGGGATAGAAAAGTTTAGGTATAGAAAGACCAGACCTGGATGACAAGTGGTAAGCTATTTTCTCTAGAGAGTGAAAGAGTGAGGGCTATGAAAAGTGGGGTCATTATTATGAATTCAGAGGCAAAAGAATGACAGTTGTAAATTTTAAAAACTGAAAGTATCATTCTGCTTTGACTTTTTAGTGGATTGTCTGGTTAATTGTTGTGCCCTATAAGACAAAACATTCTGAAGAGGACATATAAAAATCACACAAAAGGGGAAAGGAAAATTTTATCTTTTATTTAAAGTATTTTTTAGTCCAAACAGTATTTGCAAATAAATTTATAACTAATACAGATTCAAAATAGGAAGGGGGGAAAAAAGCAGTTTCCTAGTACCAATGTTTGCCTAAATAATTTTTCTGCCCTTATGGAGTTTGTAAAATTTTTATTGCTTTCAGGATGTCCATATTTGTAGCACTTCATTTTTGCTATTTATTACTTGCAAATGAAATAACATCACAGTTCATATTTGATATGAGAAGTCCTTATTTTTGGAATCTTAGACTATTTTGAAGACTTATAAAGTGTTTCTCTGAAACAGAGCTGGTTTCCCACTTTTTGAACAGGTTAAACTAATTACAAATCTTAGCTTTCCTAAATATTTCAGATGCTATCAGATCAAAGCAAGTTGTCAGGTGTTAGATTGGAAAACCTAAAAATTTAAATTTAACATGGATGTATAATGTTATCTTAATGGAATTAGTCTGTCTTTAGACATAAGAAAAAAATTATTTTAAATTAAGAAAAAAAAAACGTAAAGAGCAGATTCAGAGAAAGACTTCCAACATGGCTGTCTTATGGAAGAGTCACAGATTGACATGGATAAAAACTTTGGAAAAAAGTCGTGGTGGAATTGCACTTTGTAACAGTAGAGGAAGAACATAAAATAATGAAATCACAGATTAATCTTTTGAAAAATGAAATTATTAGAAAATGGAGAATTTTAGCAGATACCTAGAATATTATTTGTTTAAAATTCAGGCGTTATTATTATGTTAAAAGTGACTCCTGACCTCCAAAAGCATATGGTCTAGTTTGCTCCACAGGATATTAACATAAAGCTAAATAGCGATAACAGATTTAGAAAATAACAACAAAAGAGGTGTTACAAGGTAATATATGGTTAATTCTGAAATGATTTATATAGAAAATAATTACTGTAGTAGGTTAGAGGAGAAAATAGATCCCTTTGAAGTTAGGATTGTCAGTAGAGACATGTAGTAAGTGATTTTTAAGATGTTTCTTTAGTAGTTTGAGAGGTTGGAAGAGGATATTCCACATGGGTGAAACATTATGAACAAAAACCACAGGGCCAGGAATGCACAGTTGTTCTGAAGATACTGAATAAAATGAAATCGATTAGAATATATAGAGCTTATGTAGAAGAGGGGTAGTGAGAGATACAATTAGAGACCAGATTATGAAGAACTTCAAATTTCCACATAAGTAAATTAGATTTTATCTAATAAACAATAGGGATCCATTGAAGGTTGTTGAGTGGGAGCAATTAATAATCGAACCTGATTTATCCAAGTCCATTTTATAATGAAATATACTTTGAATTACAGGTTAATTTAAAGATATTAAATTATAATGGAACCTTAGTTGTGGGAGTAAGAAGAGAAGTGAAGAAATATATTGAAAAGATGTGGTAAAGAGATAGACAAGACTTGAGGATAATTGACAAGAAAAATGATTAAAATCAATTATTGTTTTTAGTAATGATATAACAAACAATAGTTTTATTGATATAGTGTTTTATGGAGTTATCAAAGAAAATTATTAATATGTTCATTTTAATAATGTTTTAAAATGGCTTATTATCTTTTATCTTAAGGTGATTTTAATCCTGTTCCCAAAGATGAAATGAAGAAATTCCCACATTAGAAAGAAAAAAAAAGTTACTTAGGAGAAAGCCTAAATGTAGGTTGTTCCCTGAAGAAATGTTCTTATAAACACTGAGAAGTTATGCGTATGTTTTGAAAATGATGGAAACTTTTTTTTTTTAAACCTAAGGAAGTTGGAAACTATTCTCTCTAAATGTCGACTCTCAGAATGGTCTCCATGAGATAGTTTCCCATTCTGGTATTATTGTTTTGGTTGGCAATAATTGCATAACTGAAGTTTAAAGCACAGCCACAGAAAAGCCAGTTTTCTGTGAAGAGTATTCCAAGTGCTTACTTTTTTAAAATACAGAAAATGATTATTATAACTTGAGAGTGATGCTGTGAAATGGAATAATACAGACTGAAAAGCAGTGAATAAGACAAATAGTAGAAATAAGCAGGTATAATGAAATACCAATGATAATTTTCATTGTAAGGAATAAAGTAAAAGACTTGTTGTCCAAGATATTTATGACCAGGAAAAAAATTAACCATCCATCAAGAATGAGAGCAGGAAAATCATTGGACAATTAATGATCCCTTGCCCCCAGGAATTTTCTTGAATTAAGGTGACCAAGGAAGGAGGTGGGGAAGAGATAATACAAGATGATACAAGGTAGGATAGGTCAAAGGAAAGCCAGAAAAAAAGTGCTATGAAAATTCTAAAGAGAAAGCAATTGGTTTTATTTATTTTGAAGACTAAAGAGTAGGGAAGAAAGGAGGAAGGCTTTGTGGAAGATGTGACATCTCAATTGGCCATGAAGGGAGGAACTTCTTGTGGGATTGGGAGATGAGTAAAGGCTGAGGATCTTGTCTAAATACAGTGGTCAGAATGGGCAAAAGCCACAGAGGGAAGAAAGAGGGAAAATAAAAATGGGATGGAGAGAACTTAACAGAAACCTAGAATATGTTAAGGTGAAACATAAAATGTCTGAGTTGGAAAGAATTTCAGTGACCATCTTTAAATTACACTGTACTTGAAAAAGAATTTCTTCTGATATGTGGCAGACAAGTCATTTTTCAGTTTTTACTAGAAGACATCCCCAGACAATCTATTTTACATTGAGATAGCTGCAATATTGAATACTTTTCTTTGCATTCAACCCAGATTAGCTTCTTTGCAACTAACTCCTGACACCTGTTTCTAGTTCTATTTTTTTAATGACATATGCATGGTAAATCTAATTGTTCTTCCTTAAGGACAATCTTACAGATATTTGAAAACAACTATTCGGTATCCCTGGGTTTTTTTTTTTTAGCTTAACATTTTTGGTCCATCTCCATTACTGATTTCATGAATATTAGAAATTTCTAATGGAGGAAACTTCCAAAAAATACAGATAGACACCTGGTCTGGCCTGCAAGTAACACTTAAAGAACTACCTTATAGTATATGAGGTTAAATGGGGGATGACACAGCTAGTATGTATTAATATCCTTTTTTAAAGTGTGGCATGCAGAACTGAACATAGTATCTCATATGTGATGAAGGTGTATGGTTTTTATTTTTGGAAACTTTTTAAAAAAATGCAACCCCAAAATTGCATTAGCTTTATCAACTGTCATATCACTTAATAGATTGAATGTATAGTCCTTTAGAACCCTGAGATTGTTTTCTTTGGTAGCAAACGAAGTTTATTCAGTAGCAATAAAACAGATTAAAAACTTCCACTTATCTTTTACTTCTTTTTATTTTTCAAAAAATGAAACTAGTTACACTTCTGTACAAATAGAAGCAAGTCTATGGCATGTGTTTGTTTGGTAAATTATGCCAGCTGTGTTTGTTGAGCCACCGTGATGGCCAAACTATGTCCTCTCCATTTTATGCTTATGAAGTTTATTTTTTTGGTCCGAAGTATAGACCTTTCATTTAGTCCTATTAAAATACATCAGCTTTGGAAGTAGAAATCTTCAACATAAAGAAGAGCCAACTCACTCCCAGTTGATCAATGATGGACAGAGGTAGCTACACCCAGAGAAGGATCACTGGGAAGTGAATGTAAATTGTTAGCACTAATATCTGTCTGCCCAGGTTACATGTACCTTCGGAATCTAATGCTTATTATGCAACAAGAAAATGGTATTTACACACATGTATTGTATCTAGGTTATATTGTAACACATGTAAAATGTATGGGATTGCCTGTCATCGGGGGGAGGGAGTAGAGGGAGGGGGGGATAATTTGGAAAAATGAATATAAGGGATAATATTATAAAAAAAATATAATAATTTAAAAATAAATAAATAAATAAATGAAAATACATCAGCTTAATATTTTAGCTTGTCAAGATATTTGTTTTTATCTTGACTGTCACACAGTGTGTTAGTTTTCCCAGCTTTATTTCATATGCAGATTTGATAAGAATAACATCTGTAGTCTTATTAAGGTCATTTTAAAAAAAATGTTAAAGCACACAAGGCCATGGTAGATTCAAGAGAAGTTGTAGAGTCTAAAAGAGTCCTTCCAAGATGACTACTCTTTAGCTCTTTATCTAATTTCTGACTTCCCTAATTCTGCTGTCATCTAGCTGACATTTCTCTATCTTTTCCATAAGAATGGCAGGAGACATTTTATAAAATTCTTATTTTGTAATGGAAGCAAAATTTGTTTTTGATATTTCTCTGCTGTATTGGTTTAATAACGCTTAAAAAAAAAAAAACAAACAAAAAAAACAATAGGGGCAGCTAGTGGTGATGCAATGGATATAGTACCAGCCCTGAAGTCAGGAGGACCTGAGTTCAAATCTGGCCTCAGTCACTTAACACTTCCTAGCAGTGTGATCCTGGGCAAATCACTTAATCCCAATTGCTTTAGCAAAAACAAAAACAAAAAAAACAAACAAAATAAAGAAACTGAATTGGCATGGCCTGTTTTTGTGTTTTTTTTTCTAACTTTTAAAATTAATTGATAAATTTTGTTTTTTTACATATTGAGAAATGCCCCATATGCTTTCTCCCTTGAATTTTCCTTTGCCAAAGAAAATTCATTAAAACCAGCCAACAGAGCAATCATATTTGAAAGCATATGCAAATTCCTTGCCCATCACACCCCCAACTCTCTTATCTACAAAGTCTTCATCAAGAGAGATGATCAGTATTGATCATTATAATTTTTCTTAATTGCCTTCATTTTATTGCTGATTTTTTGGATGTTGTTATAATCATTGGGCATATCCTTCCTTTAAGTCACATGGCTTTATTCTATGTTTGTATCAGTCCATACAAGTGAATGTTGTTTAGGAAGTAAACAGCTCGTTAAGAAGATAGTATCTCACTATAGAATTTGGATTTCTGGAGGAAAAAAATGGCTGATAATATATTTGCCCAGTATTTTGCAGATCTAATCAAAAGGGTTAAAAACTTTAAAGGAAAGTGCTGGTATGTGTTTTCCAAGCATGAAATTGTGCTAACAAGGTCTAGCACATATTTTTATATCAAATCTCATGTAGGTCCGTACTTCAACAAGGCAATCCTTGCATGTCCCAATCTCTTTACTGTTCCATTTACCTCTAAAGTTATTTCAAAACTTCCCTCCCACCTTTTCAGTTGAAGAACTCTTTATTATTTGCCTCCCCCCCCAAAAAAAAAAATGTAATGCCATTTACCAAGACCTCTCTGTTGGCCCTTCACCTTTACCACACATCACTCAGATATCTTCTTCTCTCCTCCCACTATATCCTCCTTCACCTTTTTCTCACATGAAGATATGACTCTTTTCTTGGTAAGCTAATGCTCCCTTGGTCCCTTCCCATTCTCGTTCTTTATTGCCAGATGATTGGCTCCATCCCTGCTGCCCACAAATACTTGTGTCTCTCTCACCCTTAAAGAACATCTTGACTCAATCCAGTTGTCTCCACTGCCCTCACCAGAGATCTTTTAGTTGTCAAGTTTCATAGTCTGCTCTTGGTTCTCTTCCTCCTTGACTTCTCTGCAGCTTTATCACTGCCAGGCACCTTCTTTCCCTGAATATTATTTCCTTTAAATTCTCTCCTAGCTCTCCTGTCTGTGTGTTCACTCCCTCTCAGTCTTCTTTGGGTCTCTAGCCATGTTAAACTAACTAAATGTAAGAGTCTTAGTGTTCTGTCTTGAATTCTCATCTCTTGTTCCTCAGGATTATCCCACAAGATAATCTTATCAGCTCTCATGGATTCAGTTGTCATCTCTATGCAGATGATTTCAACATCTCTGTATCTGGTCATAACCTCTCTTCTTGTCTTCTGTCTTGTATCACCAGCTACTTTTTGAACATCTTTAACTAGATGTCCTTTAAGCATCTCAGACTCCACATGTCAAGAACAAAGAGTTTGATATATTTGCTTTCTAAATCTCTCTCTCTTTGAAGCTTTCCTATTATTATGGAAGCACCATCATTCTCTTAGTTATCCAGGCTTATAACCTAGTCATTTTAGAAATAAAGCTGGGAAAACGAACACATTATGTGACAGTCAAAGTGAAAACAAATATCTTGACTAGCTAAAATATTAAAACATTTATAATAGGACTAAATGAAAGGTCTATATTTTGAGGGATCTATTTTTTACCCTTCTTTTGGCACAGATCCCATCTAGGATCAAGTTTTATAATTTCTACCTTCTCATCATCTTATATCCACAAGCCCTTCTTTCCACTTTCATACCTGCCATACTGCAGCTGGCCCTCCTCCCTTATGCATTTGGGGTCCTGGTCTCAACTCTCTCCTCATTCCCATTCATTCACCAGCTGCCAGTTCTGCCAATGGAGTTCTGACCCTGTTACACTATTTCAGATTCCTCTGCTGCACTTCTACTTCCCCAGTAAACTCCAGTAGCATAATACTGGTACTTCCAGGAGCAGATTCAGAATCTTTTTTTTTAAAGCTTATTTTAATCTTGCCCCTTCTTCCTTTTCTAGTTTCTTACATCATACTCTCATATACTCTCATACCTAGCCATATTTGTTAGCTATGAAGTTCCTTATACATGACTACCCATATCCATACCCATATCACCAGCTTTCCTCCATGTTTGTAATCCTCTCTCACCTTACTTCTGCCTTCTGGCTTTTCAGTAGGACTCTCTTAAGAAGTCTTTTTTTTTTCCTGGTCTTTCCCATTAAACATGTTGTATTTATTAAAGCATGTGTTCTTTGAAGTCAAGGACCATTTTTTTTTTTTTTTTTTTTTTGTCTTTCACTGTGTCCCCAACCCTTCAGCACATAATAAGTGCTTCATAAAAACTTCATAAATTGACTAATCATAATAATAGCTACATTATAAGAAAGAAAACAGCAGTCAAAACACCCAAATTTAGAGGACATAAAATTCAAGCATGGAACCTGGAGTGAAAAATATGACCTTAAATATCATCATATAGGTGATGAGCAATGGGAACTAGAGGTGTTAATTCAAGAAAGTAAAATTTTGTGCTATTGATATGCCTATGATTGGTATATATTGGAGGTATAAAAACAGATGTAGGGATATAGATATGTATTTAATATATATATAGATATAGATATATTACTGAATATTTTGTTTTTATATCATATTAATTTCCAGATGTCTTTCCCCTTTCTCCTACCTAGCTAACCATCCCTTGTAATTGAAGATTTAAAACTAAACATTGGCCATATCTAATGTTATATGCAATATTTCAGAGCCATAGTCCCTCTGCTTTGCAGTGAAAGGATTGAGGTACATTTTCTCAAGTCTTCTCCAGGGCCAGGACTTGAGCCTCCTAGTTACCAAGGGTTCAATTTTGTGTTCTTGCAGATTTTATTATTATAGTCATATATTTTTTCTTGGTTCTACTTACTAAAATGCCTGCAATTTCATATAAATCATCCTATTTAGCATTGTAATTTAAGAAGTTCTATTTTTAAAAATCCAGGATCCAGAAGGGGAAGGCATAGTAGAGATAGTGTTTAGATTAAGATCATTATAGACAAAAAAGAGGAGACTTAGTCATCAAAGAATACAGTGTTCCATCTGGACAGATAGAGAAAAAAACGATCAGAATAATTAATAGAGCAGAAGCTTGATAGAATAATTATGGGGGGCTTTGCTGGAACTTTTTTGCTAAAAGCATAGCCGCAAATATTTTCTTGACTTGGCTTTTTAATATTTTCATCCTTCAAAAGGTAAAGGATTTAATGAAGGGAAATTTCATTCTGAATAAGATTATAAAAATGAAAAGTTACAGCTAGTTACTGGGATAAAAATGATATTTGTAAGAGAAGTGACTGACCATTCTCTCTTATAATTTGTTACAGAGAAGGTGAAGAAAGCTGGGAATGATCGGACTTACATCCCAGATATCAAGAGAGCAGAACTGAGTATTCAGAGCAAGAATAGGTCGAATTCCATGGAACAAAATTCTGCAGGAGAAGTCAGCTGAAATTGAAAAGTCAGTTTTCAAGAATGAGTTTCTGAAAATTGAGATAAATAATTCCAATGAGGAATTTAGCTTTAAAGGCTAAAAAGAGGGGCTTGTATTTTATCCTATTAGCACTAGAAAGTTACTAGATTTAAGTGAGGGAAGTCACATGATCAGGTTTGAGTTTAAAAAAAAATTTTTGGCAGCAGTGTACAAGATGAATTTGGGTGGTAGAGAGACTTGAGAGAACAAGACAATCCAAAACAAGGTGGTGAGACTATGGGGAGTAATGCTGTGAGTGATGAGAAGAGGCCAGATGCAGGGACACTGGGAGGCAGAAATGCAAGATTTAGTTAACTGAGAGGATATGTGGGGTAAGGGAGAGCGAGAATTGTAATAGAATGCTGAGATTATAACTGGAGTTACAATGATGATTGCTTCAACAGAAAGAAGAAAGGGCTTAGAGGGAACGAAAGTAAGTTCAGTTTGGGATCTATCAAATAATTTATCTCCTCTGAGTATCCATTTTGAAGTGTCTGATAGGCAACTAGCGATGGGAGATGAAAGCTCAAGGGAGAAATTGACGCTATGAAGCAATAATTGGGCATTTCTCTTTGCATGTACATATGTATACTTATATGTGTGTTTATATGTACCTGTCTCCCTGAATCATCTGCATAGAGGGGTTAACTAAACTCAGAGGCAGACGTTCGACCAAGAGAGAGAATGTAGAGGCAGAAGAAAAAGAAAGCCCAAGATAGAATCTTGGAAGATGTCTACTCAGGGAGCATAGTGTGGGTGATGAGTCAGCAAAGATGACAAAGAAGAAGTGATCAGAAAGGTACGTAGAGAACCAGGGGAAAGGAGTCTCACCAAAAATAACAACCATGAAGGAGAGAATGTTCTGGGGGACAGAAGTAGTCAACAGTTTCATACAGCAGATAAGTCCAGGATGAGACCTAAGAAACTAGTAATGTGGTTGTTTAGTTGCTTTAGTTGTAACTGATTCTTCCTGACCCCATTTGGGGTTTTCTTAGCATAAATACTGGAGTGGCCATTTCCTTCTCCAGGTCATTTTACAGATGAAGAAACTGAGCAAATTGGGTTAAGTGACTTGCGCAGGATCACACAGCTAGAGCATGTCAGGCTGGATTTCAGTTCTTTCTTGACTCCAGGCCTAGCACTTTTATCTGTTATGCCAATAAGCTGCCTCAAGGTACCATTAGAATAGGCATAGCTTCTGTCGGGTCATTTTCCATTTTCCTAGCAGTTTTTGCCAAACAATAAGTCTTTGACCCAATAATTGGGGTCTTTGTGCTATGGAACACTATACTGTTATCCTCATTTGCTCACCAATACCAAGTATTTTGATGATTATTACTTTGTAATATAATTTGAGATCTTGTACTGCTAGGCCACCTCCTGCCTTTTTTTTTTTTTTTTTTAATGATTTTCTTTGAGATTTTTTTTACCTTTTATTCTTCCAGTTAAATTTTGTTATTTTTCTAGGTTTCTAAAATTATTCTTTGGCAGTTTGGTGTAGTACTGAATAAATAAATTATGTATTTTTGTATTATATATCGTATAGTGTTGGCATTTTGTCCAAACATTAACAATTGGTTATCTCTCTGATTATTTACTGTAGCATTTTATAATTTGTATTTAAATAGTTCTTTTATATCTTGCTGGGTGAATTCCCAGATATTTTATACATTCTCTAGGTGTTTCAAATGGCGTTTCTTTTCTATCTTTTCATGTTCAGCCGATTGTTTATTATTTGCCTTCCTGTATTCTAAGTCTAACTCAACCAGCTTTTTAGCTGTTCTTCATACTCATTATCAAAACAGAATTAAAATATATAAAAACACAAACTATGAAACTTAATCACATTGTTCTCACCAAAAATATTAACAAACTTTCAGTGGTAACAAAAGTTTTTTATACCATGAAAAATAAAAGTATTCTAAAATAATTTTGGCATTTTTTCTAATTTCCTCTTTAAATTCCATAGTTTATGGAATTTATATGGAACTATTAAGCATAGTATGCTTTATAAAGAATAGAATATATAAGTATAGCAATACCTATGTATGACTTACAAATTAACTAGTATTCATGTATTGGTGGTCTCTGATCAAAATTTTTTATTACAAATAGAAAGTATGTATGACCACAAAGTTTAGAAACCATTGGGATAGATGATATTCATGATTCAGAACAAATGTAATTGCCAAACCCGCAGAGTTAATCATTAATACTACAGTGTCATTTTGAAAGGAAGTGTTCAGGGAAATTCCTCAGTGATTTGTACTTGGACCTATGTCTTTTGAACATCTTATTAAGTAACTTGGGTAAAAGCATAGATGATATGCTGATCATATTTACAGATGACATAAACTTAAGGGGTAGCTAATACATTGGATGATAATCATCTAAAAAGGGTAGGTCATTGGACCAGTTATCATACAACATAAAAAAGCTTAAAGGAAAACTCTTAAGCTTGGTTTAAAAAACAGCAACATCAAACTCTTACAACTACCAAAAAAAAAAAAAAGATGGTTAGAAATTTTGGGGAAAAAGATATAGTAAGGTAATGCGATTTTTAAGCTTAGTGTGAATCAAGAGTGATTTGGCAGTCAAAAAGGGTAGATTTCATCTGATGTGCATTGAAATACTAAGGAGGTAATGATCCTACTATATTCTAACATGGTCAAATCATGTCTAGAATATTGGCTTTGTATCTGGCTTCCAAAATTTTTTGATAAACTGAATAGTATCCAGAAAATGGCAGCCAGGCTTGTGAAGGTCCTTGAATTTGTTTCAAAAGGAGATCAGTTAAGGCAAACTCTTTAATTGGGCAAAGAGATGCCCCTAATAGCTTGTCACATACTTGAACACATAGAAGAAAGAGTAAAGAGATTTTTGACTCTCAAGGCTAAGACTGAGAACAGAGGATAGAAGGTTCAGAAAGACAATTTAGGCTGGACTCAAGGGAAAACAGGAGCATTCTACACTCTCCCAAAGTAGAATGGGCTGCCGTGGCAGAACATGTAATCTCTTCTCAAGCCTTTATATAAAAGCTGGATTGCAACCTAGCAAGTGTATTGTAGAAGAATTCTTTTGCTGGTACAATTGACCTGGATATCCTCTCATGTTCTTCCCAACTCTGAAATTTTATTATTTTTCCCATGTTTTTCTGAACTAATTCTTCATTTTTCATGGCACATTAATTCCTTTATTTAATTCATTACAATTTGTTCAGTCATTCTCTTATCAATCAGAAAACACTCTTTCCCCCCCATCCTTTCCCCTCCAGCATTTACCATTTTCCTTTTCTGTCACAGTAGCCAGTCTGTTAAGTCTAAAGTGGTTCCCAGAATTCTTTTGATTTGTATGTCTCTAATCAATAATGATTTAGAACATTTTTTCATATGATTATAGATAGCTTTGATCTCTGTTGAAAACCATTTGTTCAAATTCTTTGACCATTTATCATTTGTGAAATATCTCATATTTTATAAATTTGATTCAGTTACCTATATATTTGAAAAATGAGACTTTTATCAGAGAAATCTGCTATAAAAATTTTTCCCCAATTTCTTGCTTTTGGCTACGTTGACTTTGTGCAAAAACTTTTAAATTTCATGTAATCAAAGTTATCCATTTTATTTCCTGTGATAATCTTTTTCTCTTGTTTGGACAGATAAATTTTCCCATGCTTCCCTAATTTTCTTATGGTATCACCCTTTATGTCTAAATCCTATATCCATTTTGATCATATCTTGTTATATGATATGACATCATCTGTTTTCTTACATGTGCAACTATCTTTGTCATTGACATCTTTGAGATATATTCTCATTTGTGCAATTGCAAATGGTATAAATGGTTTAATGGAGTGGCTCTCAAAATGTGATCTTTGGACCCTTAGGAAATTCCTGAAATCCTTTCAGGGAATTTATAAAATCAAAACTATTTTCGTAATAATACTAAGCCATTTAAATTTTTTAATACAATAAATATAATCTGTATAAATAAAAGCTGTTTGGGAGGGTTTACTCAATAATTGGGACCGCCTGAAAATTTGCAATGTGATAAGGTCTCTGTTTTAGGGCTATCAACTTGAGAGCAATGTAAAGGATGAATTTGAGAAAAGAGAGTTCCTTTTCATTTCTTCTTCTAAAACCTGTTTTTCCATATCCTTTGACAGCTTGGGATGTGCTCTTAGGCTTTTTTTCCCTCACAACTTTTTTTACTTGTTTGTCAGACATTTTAAAAAATAATATATTTTAGAAATTTCTGTGAATTCAAGTTAAGGTCATGGAGCTCTTAATTTGCAGGCTCTATTCTCTTCCCTTTTTGAGTGTCATGATATTAGCCTTTCTCTAGTCTTAGAGTTCTTGTTTTTCACCATATTTTAAGTGTTACTGAGAGTGGCCTGTAATCATACTTCCCAATTCTGTCAGTACCCCAGATCCTAGTTCATCTGGGCCAACTTGAACTTCTCATAATCAGCTAAGTATCTCTCCTTATTTATCTTTGCTATCAGCTCCATGTTAATCACTTCTGCCTTTTCTGGTGATTTCATTTCTGGTCATGATCATTTCATTCTGCAGAGAAATGAGGAAAATTAAAATTGAACAGTTCTCTCTTCTCTGTTATTGCATGTTGGCGTTCCAGCTATCTTATCCTTTATTTTTTACTCTTCTTTTCCTATAGCATAATTTCTTTTTACCTGTCTTTTCAACCCTTTAAAATTTATTCTCCAAAATTCTAGACAATATGTCATACTTCAGCCAGCTTTCTTCTTCTATGGAGTAATCTATCATTCTTCTTAATGAACTAGTCATAGTTCATACTCTATAAATTGGTGAGAATTTGATCCAGAATTAAATTTTCTCCTTTTTATTCTTCTGCCTTTTGAAGGATGACATGACCATTAAATTAAATGAAATTGTTAGCTTCTCTGCTTTTGGCAGAAGGAGATCCTGAAGAGTTCTCACTTCTATATCCTGCTTCTGGCCTCTTTTCTTGACTTCTGAAGAGCTAGCCCTTCTCTTGACTAAGAAGAACCCATCAAAATATTTAAGTGATCCCAGTCTGTCTTATCTTCTCCAAGAGAAGATTCTCCCTAAAAATCTCCTTTGTCACTTATCTTTTCTGCCTGTCTCCTGTCCCTTCCCTACTGACTACAAGCATGCCCATGGCTTCCCCATCCTCAAAAAAATCTTTATTTGATCTGTCCATTCACTATTATTCCATCCACCTAGAGACCTTCTTAGCCTTTAATTATCCTCTTCTCCTTGAGTGTGTCTTTCTGTCTGTCCCTCTCTTTTGTGATGTTAGCTTTTTCTGGTTCCTCTCTTCCCTATTTAACCATTTCTTCTCAGTCCCTTTTGCTGGTTCTTCGCCCAGGTTATACCATTGATTGTAGGTAATCCCTAGGGTTCTGTCTTGATCTTTTCTTTTTCTTCCTTCCTTCCTTCCTTCCTTCCTTCCTTCCTTCCTTCCTTCCTTCCTTCCTTCCTTCCTTCCTTCCTTCCTTCCTTCCTTCCTTCCTTCCTTCCTTCCTTCCTTCCTTCCTTCCTTCCTTCCTTCCTTCCTTCCTTCCTTCCTTCCTTCCTTCCTTCCTTCCTTCCTTCCTTCCTTCCTTCCTTCCTTCCTTCCTTCCTTCCTTCCTTCCTTCCTTCCTTCCTTCCTTCCTTCCTTCCTTCCTTCCTTCCCTCCCTCCTTCCCTCCCTCCCTCCCTCCCTCCCTCCCTCCCTCCCTCCCTCCCTCCCTCCCTCCCTCCCTTCCTTCCTTCCTTCCTTCCTTCCTTCCTTCCTTCCTTCCTTCCTTCCTTCCTCCCTCCCTCCCTCCCTCCCTCCCTCCCTCCCTCCCTTCCTCTTTCCCTCCCTGCATCCCTCCCTCCCTGCATCCCCCCTCCCTCCTTCTCTCCCTCCCTCCCTTCCTTCCTTCTTTCCTTCCTTCCTTCCTTCTTTTCTTTTCTTTTCCTTTCTTTGTAGAACAATTTTTTATTATAGCTTTTTATTTACAAGATATTTGCATGGACAATTTTACAGCATTCACAATTGCCAAACCTTTTGTTCCAATTTTTCCCCTCCTTCCCCTCCCCCCTCCCCCCTCCCCCAGATTATAGGTTGACCAATACATGTTAAATATGTTAAAGTATAAATTAAATACAATATATGTATACATGTCCAAACAGTTATTTTGCCATACAAAAAAAATCAGACTTTGAAGTAGTGTACAATTAGTCTGTGAAGGAAATCCAAAATGCAGGCAGACAAAAATAGAAAGAAGGATTGGGAATTCTATGTAGTGGTTCATACTCATTTCCCAAAGTTAGCTGGTTCAAGTCATTACTGCTCTATTGAAACTGATTTGGTTCATCTCATTGTTGAAGAGGGCCACATCCATCAGAATTGATCATCATATAGTATTGTTGTTGAGGTATATAATGATCTCCTGGTCCTCTCTCTGGGTGTAAATGGCTCTCTTATCACAAGATCATTGGAACTGGCCTGAATCATCTCATGTGATCTACTCTTTAAACCAGCTCTTCTCATATTTACATTAAAGTACATACATAGTCTAATTGTTTTAAATCTAAGTGCATGTTTTTACTTTTGTCATTCTTAAATGTAATCTTATTATGGGGCAGCTAGGTAGTATAGTGGATAGAGCACCAGCCCTGAAGTCAAAAGGATCTGAGTTTCAAATCTGGTCTCAGACATTGAACACTTCCTAGCTGTGTGACCCTGGGCAAGTCACTTAACCCTTATTGCCTCAGCAAAAAACAGTAATAATCTTGTTAGATTTGTCCATCGTTCCTGCTCTTTTTGGATCTTGATTTTATTAACATGTGCATTAGTTCTCTTTTCCAGTTTTGTATCTACAAATTTCATAAGTATGACATCAGTGCCTTCATTTAGATAACTGATGAAAATGGTACATAAGTTCAGTACCCCGAATTGTAATTTTTGTCAATAGCTTTATTTAAAACTCATGTAGAGGGGCAGAGGCAGTAGACAGAACACTAGCTCCTAGAGTCAGGAGGACCTGACTTCAAATCAGGATATGTGACCCTGGGCAAGCCCTGATTGCTTCACACATGAAAACCAATTCCCAACTCATTTAGATCTGGGTACCATGGCATGTGGTGTTGCTGCTTGAGAGCTTGAGGCCACCAGATCTCTAGAATTGAGGGTTCTGATCTTCAGTAGGGTTAAGGCTTCTCAGGTTCTTCACAAGTCTGGCACAATATAGTGAGCCTTAAAGGAGCAGAAGACCACCATGCTGTTTAATGAGGGTTGGAAAACAGAGCTTGTTAAAACTTTGGTACTCAGTGTTACTGGGATTGGTTCATGAGTGAACCTCTTCTACCAGAAAACAAGCAAACAACAAGAGGGCTGTCTTTCCTTTTTCCTTCCTTCCTTCCTTCCTTCCTTCCTTCCTTCCTTCCTTCCTTCCTTCCTTCCTTCCTTCCTTCCTTCCTTCCTTCCTTCCTTCCTTCCTTCCTTCCTTCCTTCCTTCCTTCCTTCCTTCCTTCCTTCCTTCCTTCCTTCCTTCCTTCCTTCCTTCCTTCCTCCCTCCCTCCCTCCCTCCCTCCCTCCCTTCCCTCCCTCCCTCCCTCCCTCCCTCCCTCCCTCCCTCCCTCCCTTCTTTCCTTCCCTCCCTCCCTCCCTTCCTTCCTTCCTTCCTTCCTCCCTTCCTTCCTTCCTTCCTTCCTTCCTTCCCTCCTCCCTCCCTCCCTCCCTTCCTTCCCTCCTCCCTCCCTCCCTCCCTCCCTCCCTCCCTCCCTTCCTTCCTTCCCTCCCTCCCTCCCTCCCTCCCTCCCTCCCTCCCTTCCCTCCTCCCTCCCTCCCTCCCTTCCTTCCCTCCTCCCTCCCTCCCTCCCTTCCTTCCTTCCTTCCTTCCTTCCCTCCTTCCTTCCTTCCTTCCTTCCTTCCTTCCTCCCTTCCTTCCTTCCTTCCTTCCTTCCTTCCTTCCTTCCTTCCTTCCCTCCTTCCTTCCTTCCTTCCCTCCTTCCTTCCTTCCTTCCTTCCTTCCTTCCTTCCTTCCTTCCTTCCTTCCTTCCTTCCTTCCTTCCTTCCTTCCTTCCTTCCTTCCTTCCTTCCTTCCTTCCTTCCTTCCTTCCTTCCTCCCTCCCTCCCTCCTTCCTTCCTTCCCTCCCTCCCTCCCTCCCTCCCTCCCTCCCTCCCTTCCTTCCTTCCTTCCTTCCTTCCTCCCTCCCTCCCTCCCTCCCTCCCTCCCTCCCTCCCTCCCTTCCTCCCTTCCTTCCTTCCTTCCTTCCTTCCTTCCTTCCTTCCTTCCTTCCTAGCTTTAAATTTCTTTTAACCTAGTTTTTCCTCTTTCTGTTCTGCACATCTTTATTCTTAATAGAAAATGCCATTCTCCTGGATAAATACAGAGCTCCTTTTTAAAGTGTTTGCAGAATCTGGGTCATGCTGTCTCAGTTTATCTTTACAACTTGTATATTGTCCAGAGGAACACGCTTCACTCAGGGTACTGCTTTATGCTTGGGTCTAAGGAAGACTTTTACTCTGTTATGTGTAGTCTGAAGAAGACTAATTCTTTTGTATCCAGTAGTGTCATTGTTAAGAAAGTTTGCAGGGCTTTGACTCCAGTTGGTATGTAAGTGGCACACATGTATTACACAGTGCCTGTATATATTAATGGCATGGGCCTAGTCAGAACCACAGCTTCAGCTTTCCTCACTTCACATATAATTGCTTTGTTTAGTTCTAGAAAATCAGGTGTCAATAGAAATGACTAGGTTCCATACTGTTAAAGTCCTTTCTTTAATGCTTCTATAGAGTACTATTTTTAAAGAAAAGTTATTTTGAATTAGGTGATTAGAATTTTCAGAAGTTGAATAATTTAAATATATTTTTAAGGCTAAAAAAATTATCTTGCATTTCAGGTTTTTTTATTTTTTATTTTTTAGTTTGTTAAAATGGTGATTAGTTACTTTAAAAACATAATTCATTGTTAAATAGTTGAAAGGAGAAAATATTTTAATTTGAATACTAGTCAAAGATTTTTTGGGTTAAGAAATACAGGAATAACGAATGGAAAGAAATTACTGCTTTAATAGGCAAAGCACTTTTTGTTGATTTTCCATTTTTCATGAGGGATAATACTTTTGGTATTTTTATGGTATGTTATATTTAAGGAGGTATTATCAGAATTGTGATTTCTTGGAAATTAAGATGACTCTGAGGTACTACTACATACCTGTCAGATTGGCTAAAATGACAGGAAAAGATAATGATGAATGTTGGAGGGGATGTGAGAAAACTGGGACATTGATACATTGTTGGTGGAAACTGTGAGCCGATCCAACCATTCTGGGGAGCAATTTGGAACTATGTCCAAAGAGTTATCAAACTGTTCATACCTTTGATCCAACAGTGTTTCTACTAGGCTTATATCCCAAAGAGATCTTAAAGGAGGGAAAGGGACACATGTGCAAAAATGTTTGTGGCAGCCCTTTTTGTAGTGGCAAGAAACTGGAAGCTGAAGGGATGCCCATCAATTGTAGAATGGCTGAATAAATTACAGTATATGAATATTATGGAATATTATTGTTCTGTAAGAAACAATCAGCGGGGGGAGGGAGTGGAGGGAGGGAGGGGATAATTTGGAAAAATGAATTAAAAAAAAAAACAATCAGCAGGATGATTTCAGAGAGGCCTGGAGAGACTTACATGAACTGATGCTGAGTGAAATAAGCAGGACCAGAAGATCATTGTATACCTCAACAACAATACTATATGATGATCAGTTCTGATGGACGTGGCTCTTTTGATTTTGGTGATTCCAAAAAAACAATGAATAATCTTGTGAAGAGAGCCATCTATACCCAGAGAGAGGATTGTGGGAAATGAGTATGGATCACAACATAGCATTTTCACTCTTTTTGTTGTTTGCTTAAATTTTATTTTCTTTCTCCTTTTTTTCCTTTTTGATCTGCACATGTTTAACATATATTGCATTATTTGCTGTCTGGGAGGGGTTTGGGAGGAAGGAAGGGGAAAAATTTGGAACACAAGGTTTTTCAAGGGTGAATGTTGAAAATTATCCATGTATATATTTTGAAAATTAAAAGCTTTAATTTTTTAAAAATGTCATTTCTAGGGAAGGACTCATTTGTAGCAAATAGCAGTTGACCCCCCCAAAAAATGTCCTAATCAATTTCTGCTTATTTTCTTCAAAAACCAGACACTCTTCTAAACCCTTAGTTTCTTTCTTTTTCTTTTTCTTTTTTTTTTTGTCATTCTTGAACTCGTGCAAATGATTCTCAAATTCTCAAATCTATTTGTCCAGACAAAAAAATTCTCTTCTCTCACTACTCTCATATCTCTATCTGTTAGAGTTATCAAACTAGATATCTTGTGGATACTTTAAATTCAACATATTTTCTTTTTTACCTTTCTAGCTCTTTTTTATTTTTTTTATTTTATAATTATAAAATTTTTGACAGTATATATGCATGAGTAATTTTTTTTATAACATTATCCCTTGTATTCATTTTTCCAAATTATCCCCTCCTTCCCTCCCTCCCTCCCTCTACTCCCTCCCCTAGATGACAGGCAATCCCATACATTTTACATGTGTTACAGTATAACCTAGATACAATATATGTGTGCAAATCCAATTTTCTTGTTGCACGTTAAGTATTGGATTCCGAAGGTATAAGGAACCTGGGTAGATAGTCAGTAGTGCTAACAATAAATTCAACATATTCTAATATTCTTCCCACTCCCCAGACAACTAAAATGCAATGGGTTTGTTCTAAGATCAAATATTAACTCCCCTGCTTCACTTTTAGAGCCTTTCACAACTTGGCTCCTCCCTGCCTTTCCAGTCTTCTTACACCTTAATCCCTTCGAAATCACTCTGTGATTTAGTGTCCCTAACTTTTTGGCTGTTTCATAAGCAAGATTCTCTGTCTCATTACTATTGGGCATTTTCTCTGACTGCTCTCCCATACCTAAAATGCTCCTCTTTCCAGCTTCCTTTGAGCTTCAACTTAAGTCCTACTTTCTACAATAAGTCTTTTCCAGTCCTTCTTAATCTTAGTGTCTTCTTGAGATTATTTCCAATTCAGTCTATATTTTTTGTTCACATTCTTCTAGTAACTCTTGGTCAATATAGATTCATCCAGAAGTTCAAAAGCTACTTTTCCAAGTTCCGTTCTTTCAAGAAAAAACAAATACCATTAATTCCACCATTCCTCCACAGTCAACAACAATGTATTTAAAGTCTGAAAAAGGCTTTAAATTACATGATTGTTAAGCTACAATAGTTCACATGTATATACTATTTCACAATTTAGAAATTGTTCTTCCAAACTCCTGAAATAAATAGGACAAACATCATTCTTAAATTTTAGATAAGGGAGAATGGGAATTAGATAAAGAACAGAATCCATGTGAATTTTTATTCATTTGGTATAATCTCAATCTCTCCCCCCCCCCACCTTGGTTTTTCAAGACTGGGAAGTTAGGTTTTCCCTTTCATTAAAATCAAATGGCCTTATGTTTTTTTTTCTATTTTATTTATGTTTTTACCCCAAAGCCAATTCCTAATTGTAATTTTTATTTTAGTCGTTTTTCTTTTCTTTTTATATTTTGGTATTTGGCTGGGGATTTTTAGGGGTTTGCCTTTACATTTTTAAATTTCAATCCTAATTCATTGAACTAAACTTTCTATTGTTGTCAAAAGTAATAGGTAGATAATTTTTCTCCTTACCATTGCTTTGACTGCATCTTCAAAATTTGTTATGTTTGTTTCATTGTTGTCATTTTCTTTAGTGAGATTGTCTATTGCTTCTATGATTTGTCCTTTGATTCACAAATTTCATTGCTTAAGCTATTTTAGTCTTCAATTATCTTTTCCTCCCAGTGGAGTTCATTTTATTTGTATTATTTGTATTATACATTGTATATACAATGTATTGTATTTTAAAATTAACAAAATGTACATTGGTTTAAACTATCTTTCTCCAAACTGTCACATAGCAACAAGGAAAATCCCAGAAATGGTACCTTGTAAAGGTACTTGATATACAATGTTTTGTCAAAACTACAGAGTATTTTATTGGAGTATCAGAGGTATTTAAGTTCAACATGTCTTTCACTTATATACTTTTAAGGTAATTTTGTGTGTGTGTTTGTGTGTATGAACATACATGCGTTATATGTATGTATATATTATGTGCATAGTTATAAAGAATAGAAATAAATTTTGTACCCATAATAGATTTTTATTAGACACAATTTCTTAGTTGATGCTTCTCCTGTAATCTCCTACCCACAATTGAGGACAACTACAGGATTTTCTTTGACATTTTCTTGTGAAAATAACAAAGAAGTTAATTCTTTATTATAGGATAACAGTGGTTACAGATCTTCTTCAAAGGTTTCCTTAATGCTTTTCATAAGCTGTTTATCTTTTATCTTGCCTCGTGCATTTTAATGCATAAGAAATATTCTGTCTAGAATCTAGATTAATCTTTCTCTCTTCATCAAATACAGCTGAGATGTAAAAACATAAATATATCGTATACGGACAAAAATGAATTGAGCAGTTCCAAATTCACAAAGCATTTTCTTGAGGGCCAGCCATTGAATGAGTGGACCTATGTGAAAGAGATGAGATTGGAGTGTAAGGAGAATACTTTGTAGAGCCATCTCCCAACCAGTTATGTTTAGTGAAATAAATTGCCCATTTACTTTGAATTACATTTTCTACTCCAAAACAAGACCTTACATTCCGTGAATATCATTATGAACTTCATGATTTCTGACAATCAATACCCACTTGAGAAACCATGAGAAACCAGAAGTTTCTTTCTGCTTTAAAATTGTACAATTTTTGACAAGCCCTTGACCACCCCCAGTCTTACTAGAGAGAAGGGGAGGATAATAGAAAAAAAAAGTTTGAATCTAACTAATTAGAATATTTTCCACCAAGTTTTCTATATCACGGCCTGGTCACGTATAATACATCACCCATGAAATAATGGTTATAACTAGCAATGGCCTTGACAAAGTGAATTTCAGATTTCTGACTGCTTAGTGACTTGGTGCTTAGGAAAAGTTTGACTTTTCACACTATGCTGTATTAATGGTGGTACTTATCCAGAGCTGGTACTTTCCCTAAAGATTAAGGAACCTGAAATGTACTGATGATCAGAACCCTCCTATCTTACCACCTCTCCTGAGTCCCTTCCCTGCAAATAAAGGAATGGAAAGACACTATCTACACAGCTATTAAACAAGTGACAGACTGATTTTGAGCTCAGATTTTCCTGACTCTTGGCCCAGTGCTCTATCCACCAGGCTACCTACCTGCCTCCTGATGATGCTATTAAGACTTCATTGTCATGAGGAAGACAAGAACAGACTGATTGGAAGGTAGTGAGAACAATTGTTTTTGTTATTGGATAGTTGCTGATACCTGTACATTTCTTTCTTAACAACCAAAACAATAGAGCAGTTAGAGAAAAGAAGATGTGCTGGAGGTTGATATGTTGGCCCACAAGATGGATTGAGAACAGACTCATAAATATTTCCTGCTTATGAAAAAAGTCTGTAGCACGAGATTGAACAGTATTTTAGTAATGGTATTGAAGATACTAGGAAGTGGTTTTTACTTCCTTTAAGACTCCTCACCAGATCAGCAATATCCTGGAAGCAGATGGCAGCAATACTTTTACTGAACACAAAAAGGGGGTGCACTCAGAGAATCTTAAAAATAGAAGTGGGGATAAACTTTAGCTGGGACCACAGATCTCCATACAGAAGAGAGTCCAATATTTTAAGCTATTACTGTTGATTTAAATGTATTTCTGTGTGCATCCATATATTTAAACAAACCAAACTGCTCTGAGGAAGATAGTGTTTGTTTTATGTTCTCTTAAACTGGTCTCTTAGACCAGTTTAGTTTGTTCAGGGTTTGTTTTATTTTTGCTTTGAAATTTTTATTATTTTGTATTTACAAGCTCATTTTGTTTTTATCATTTCCCCTCTTCCCTCAATTGAAGAAAAAATAACTAAAATAACAAATAGTAGGTATCTTCAGGCAAAACAAATTCTTGCACTGGCAATATCCAAAATATGTCTCATTCTGCATCTTGATTCTGAATCTTCTTTATTTAGCAAGCACAGTAGGTTACATTGTCTTCTGTCCTTTGGAAACTTGGTTTGCCATTGTATTGTTTAGAATTCTCAAATTTTTCAAAGTTATTTTTTGTTATGATATTGTTTTTATACAGTTTTCTTGGTTCTGCTTAGTTTATATCAATTCATATAGGTCTTTTCATTTTTCTCTGAAATGAACCATTCTCTCAATCCTTATGACATAGTCATATTATAAATACTCCATAATTTTTTTCAGTTTTTCTCACTTGATAGGTACTTAATTTATTTCTAGTTCTTTGCTATTGCAAAATAATTATCACACAATATTGTCTATAACTGCCTTTTTCTTTCTTGGATCTCTTTGGGTTACAGACTTAATGGTATTGCTTTTGGATGTTTAGTGAGTTTAAAAGGTATAATTCCCGATAGCTGGAAGTAAAAGTTGAGCAAAGTCTGCTGCCTAGACATCTACCTCCTTGTTTCTGTAATCTTCTACTTATATGCCCCAATTTTTTGAGATAGTATATTTCTCTCCTTTCTTTTCCCTTTCTTTCTTAATCCCTTTCCCCTTCCATTTCTTCTTTTAAGTCATCAACAAATAAGAACCAACCTCAAATTCTCTGCTTTTCTTAACTTCCCATGATCCCTGATGATGTTAGGGTTCTGGGGGGAGGTTTATTTCTATTAGAAAAACAGTTTACCCCTTTATAATTCTTTTTGCTTTATCCTATATAGTTCCTTTCAGTTTCTTTAAGGTTTTACTTAATTTTTCTTGAGTTCATTTAGTTTTCATCTTTTCATCAGTAATGCTTGAAACACCTTCCCCTTTTTTTCCCTCCTGTAGGACTGTAGTCCACTTTAAAGGGCAAATTATTCTTGGTTATAAACCAAAGTTGTAAGCTTTTTTGCCTTTTGGATATCATATTCTAAGCTCTCTGATTCTTAAACAATTGTAGTTGCCAAGTCTGGCATGATTCCAACTTTAGTACTTTGATTCTTTCTGATTGTTTGCAGTATTTTTATTTTTTTGGACGTAAAAGTGTGCATTTTGTCTAATGACATTCTTGGGGGTTTTCGTTTTGTTGTTTCTTTCTGGAGGTAACCAGTGAGGAGTGTGTGTGTGTGTGTGTGTGTGTGTGTGTGTGTGTGTGTGTGTGTGTGTGTACATTTTGCTCTCTGGTTTTGATTGTTCTGTGCATCTTTCATTCATGATTTCTCGAGATATGGTATGAAGGTTTTGTTGTTGTCATGGCTTTCAGGCAATCCATTGATACTAATTTTTTTTTCTTCTTGGCCTGTTTTCTATGGTAATTGTAATTGGTAAGATATAGATAACATCTCACATTTTTTTCAGCCTTTAATTTTTATTATGCCTTGTTATCTTATGGAAGCATTAATTTCGGTTTGGTCTGTTCAAATTTTCATGGAGTTTCTTATTTGGATTTGATTTTGCACTTGTCCAATGTCGATCCTCTTTTCAAGTATTTCCTCTGGTGCTCTTATTTCTTTTCTAATTCATTCCCCTGGAACTCTCATTCCAAGCTTGTTTTACTTATAACATCATTTTTCTGAACTCTTACTTTATCTCATCCAAGAATTCCAGTTGCTCTTGTGGTCAAACTGTGTTTTCATTAAAAGCTTTTCTTGTAGATGCTGGGGAGTTATTCTCCTCTCCTGGATTTGTGTCTTGGACATCCCACATAAAAGCTCTTTGTCATTGGTCTCTTTTTGTTTACTTATTCATCTCATCTTACTCTCTGAATTAGGACTTTGTGTTTGGGTCTTGGCCTTCTCCCTTCTGGAGGGAATATTGGGCCCTTATTTGGTGCTGATCTGTATTATCTGGGGAATTGAGTGCTGTGTTCTTCCTGGATCTCGGAGGATCCTAGGTCAGAAATCTTCATACATGCAGTGCACTTTAATCAGGTGGCTCTAGGATAGTCTTACTATTGCCCTTTTGTCCTGCGCTTTTTAGGTTCCCTGCCATATGGATATTGGGCATTGCCCCTATCTGGAGCTCTGATAGACAGCTGCTGTCTCTGGCCTCTAGAGCTAACTTGAAGATTCTACAGGTTCAGAGTGATAGAAATGCAGGCTTCCTGCTAGCCTGAGCTCTGCCCTGGTGATTCATTTCCCTCTTGCCCTTGGCTGTGGGCTGACTCCAAGAACCTGCTCAGGGGACAGAGGGCTAGAACCACAGCTTTACACTGGTCTGCATTCCTGGAGCTGAATCCCTGACTTCATTTTTACGTTAAAGCAACATGGCTAGGCTTTTCCTACTGCTTCCTGTCATGCATACAGTTAGCAGAGCCTCACTCAGACCCCGTATCTTAAGGCTCTGTGTAGGCCCTTGACTTAGCTCGCTCTCAGTACTTAAGTCTGATCTGTGCCAGAACGATGCGAGTCTGATTAGGATTGTTTCCTAATGAGCCCAAAATGGAATCATAGAATCCTTCTGAACTGGTGGACCAAATAATAAAATTCAGAAGGATTCTATGATTCCAATTTCTGAAATTAGTAGCAATTCTTTGCTATTTAGATCTTCCCTAGAAGATAGAAATAAGATTCAAATTAGAGCTGATTTCTCTGATTTAAGAGCAAAGAACACAAGCTGCCATTTCATCCTGTAATCTAGTCCTAACCAACCAAAATGTTGACAGTTAGAAAAAAAATCTAACGAATTGTGTTAAGAGCTTCTTGTGAGGAAGAAAATAAATAAACCCTAAGCTCCATAAAGAAAATACATAACACTACTCTCTTGTCTGAGGAAGAGTATACATTTTAATGAATTCCTCATCTCTTCCTTCCTTTCATTTTCTAGATGGATTGTCCCATGTCTTTAGATCATAAGTCTTTATTCTTACTGTAAAATAATTAAAATTATAAATAGGAAATGTAGACATCTTATACATACAAATATAAATATAGGTTCCTCTATGTCAGGAATTTTTTTTACTTTTATCTTTGTTTCCCTACCACCTGCCATATCACTTAATAAGTGCTTGTTGTTTAAGTGATAAATGGATTTTTTTTGTTCCCAAGAAGTCTCAGAAACCAGTCTACTGTTCATTTTTTACTACTCATTCAAGATGAATTCTTTAGATTGGAGGTGCTGCTAATATAAATTCTTTGTCAGACTCCAAGTTAATTGTTAACTATTTTTTTCATTGGTGTTCACTGCTTCACTTTGAAATTAGGTGGTACAATGGAAAGAATGCCAGGCCAGGAGTTGGGAAGACCTGATTTCAAGACACTTTCTAGTGATGTAACTATGACAAGTCACATTGCCTCAGTTTCCTTATCTGTAAAATAGGAATGATCGCAATACCTAACTCCAGGATTTTTATGAGGATCAAATGAGATTAGTACAATGCCTGGCACATAGCAGGGGCTATGTAGCTATTATTATTATTATTATTATTATTAAACTACAAGTTAATTTGCTTAAAATTAAAATATAACTTCTTATCTAAATTAGAATTGTTTTATTTCCTAAATTTTTGGCTTGTATTGAAATTACTATTGTAGGTATGTGTTTATGTTATATGTTATCTTTGTGATTATTCAAGAAAAGCTACTAAGGTTTATTTATGCAAAGCTCCATGATGGAATATTATACCATAAGAAATGCTTATTGAGAAATTCAGAGAAATGTTTGTGTAAACAGATGCAAAAAAGAAAATAGAACCAAGAAAACAATATATAAAATGACTATAATACGGGGCAGCTAGGTGGTATAGTAGATAGAGCACCAGCCCTGAAGTCAGGAAGACCTGAGTTCAAATATGATCTCAGACACTTAACATTTCCTGGCCACATGACTCTAGGCAAGTCACTTAATTCCAATTGCCTCAGAAAAAAAAAAAGACTATAATATTATAAACAGAAACCAGCACTAAATTACTGCCAGACTTAGATTAATTGTAGAGACAAATCTTGATCTCAGAGAAAAGAGAGGGGGAACTTTAACTCTGGTAGAGATAGAGTGTAAAAATTTATGGATGTGCTGTCATACACAATTGCTTTATGAATTAAGTTTTACTCAAATGTTACTTTATCATAAGGGAGGATTCAGAAGGGAAGAATATCACAAAATTGATTTTGATTCAAAAGAGGCATAATTGCAAGTTATTAGGAAATTTTTGAAGCAGACCAAAACAAACCTAACAAATTACAATAAATTTCCAAAAGAAATTTTATGTAGAGGTTGTGATAGGAAAAATTATGTAACAAGGACTTACTGGACAAGAAAACCTTATATAATTGAAATTCTTTCTTGATTAAAGAAAAACAAGTAGTAATGGATAGATTTTTCTGCTGATAACATTTGACAAGAAAAATCTTGTATATTTTTCACTTGTTTATTAGGAAAATCTTTTAAGTATTTGTGTTAAATTAGTGTAGTCTATCACAGTTTTTTGCAAAAAAAAATTAAAAAAACCCAAATCCTTGGTACCACTGTGTGGACTTTGCAAAACAATGTGTACTATCCAAACAGATTCAGAAAATCCTGACTACCAGTTATGAGGACTATACCTTGATGTTTGGGAAGTCAGCCTTGTGGATCATTAACAGTGTTAATCAGCTTAGGTTTAAACTCAGATCACTGAAGTATTCCTTGGGCAACTTCTTTTCCATATGACTTTAAACCATTAACACCTATTTTTTGGTACCTAGCTCAAATTTCTCTAAGTTTCCAATGAATTACATGAAAAACTTCTAACAAGTGATTTACTTCAATATTGGCTACCTATATCTACAGGTTTTCACTGACTTACAAGTTTAATAACTCCTGGAAAAGAAATTGGAGATAATCTATTGTGACTTTTTCTAATATTAATATTTTATTGAAGTAAGTGTGTGTGTGTATGTGTGTGTGCGTGCGCGCGCATGCCATTTCCTGATGACTTTCCTCTTCCTTCTTCTCCTTCCTTGTAGAACCCTTCTTTATCACAAATTAATACATGCAAAAATAGTTTTCAGCATTCACCTTTGCAAAACTTTGTGTTCCAGAATTTTCACCCTCTTTTTCCCTCACCCTTTTCCCTTAGACAGCAAGTAAATTAATCACTTTTAACAACATATACCTCATTCCATATTTGTAGTCTGTTATATTTTTCCCAAAAGGAAGTTAGACATGCTTCCCTAGCAAGCTCTCCAAAGTCATGCTCGGTCATTGAACTGATCATGATTCTTACGCGGTTTAAAGTTGTTTTTCTTTATAGGTATCATTATTAAATAAATTGGTCTACTGTTTTTGTTCACTTAATTCTGCATTACTTCATAAAATGCTCCCAGATTTCTTTGAAACCACCTTTTTTATCTTATGATGCAGTAATACAGAGTATCCCAAAAATCTTAGAGCAATTTTAAGCTATTAAAGTTTAAACTATTTTACATCACATTTATATGTCATGATTTGTTCAGCTATTGTCCAAATGATGATTAACTCCTTTGTTTTTGCTTTTTTGCTACAACAAAAAGAACTGTTATAATTTTTTTTTACATATTGGTCTTAGAGTATAGTTATATCATTCTGTCATAAGATATATATATAGTTAAGAGACATTTTTTATGTAATTCCAAATCTCCAGAATGACTGTACCTATTCAGGACTTCATAAAGTGTTCTAATATAGCTGTCTTAACCATAGGTCCTCCAATCATTGTCATTTCCCTTTGTCATCAACTTTAGCAATCTGATGGGAATGAAGTAGAATCTCAGAATTGTTTTAATATGAGTTTTTCTAATAATTGGTGATTTGGAACATGTATTTAGCTTTTGATAAGTTGGATATTTTCATCAATTATTAATTCATCAATTATTTTCCCTTTTTGTCAACAGGCAATCACAATTTTAACTATATCAGTTTTTGTTGATATGAAACTTTAAAATTTTATGTAATTAAAACTATTTGTCTTTTTTTTCTTAAATTTTATTTCATTATACTTTGTGTCTTAGCAGTGCCATGATTTAAATCTTGATCACTTAATAAATAGTAGCATTGCTATCTCATTAAGAAAGTATTAGAAATATATGTTTTAAAGCAATAAGATGATTAAGTATGTTTTCACTATTCCTCTTTGGCAGTGAGTTTTGGTACCTGAGTTTTATTCAGAACAGAACAGCAATGAATAATATTGAAATATGTGTTTATGCTATTATAAGTGTTTTTTCCTTTAAAAAAATTAAGCTTTCTCAGACTCATGCAAACTGATACAAAGTGAAATGAGCAGAACCAGGAAAACATTACACACAGGAACAGCAATATTGTGCAGTGATAAATTGTGAATGACTTAGCTTTTCTTAGCAATATAATGACCCAAGAACATCTCAAAGGACTTATAATAAAAAATGCTCCCCATTTCCAGAAAAGGATCTGATATAGTCTGAATGCAAATCAAAGCATACTTTTTAATTTTGTTTTTCTTGTTTGGATTTTAAGTCTTTGTTTTCTTTCAAGACTGACATGGAAAAATGTTTTACATAGTTGCACATGAATAACCTATAGCAAATTGTTTATCTTCTCTATGAGAAGGTAGGGTAGGGAAGAAGAAAGAATTTGGAAACAAAAATTTTAAGAGCAAATGTTAAGTTTTTTTACATGTCATTGAAGAAAAATAAAATATTAAATATATTTTAAAATAATCTTTCTCTTGTACTTTTCTACTCCCCCATTGAGCAAATATATAATTTTAAAAAGAAGAAAAAGAAAACTTAGCCTTCAATACATAGCTGAATTATCCAACAAACCAAATTCCCACATTGACATGGTCTGAAAAATTGTGTGTGTGTATGTGTGTGTGTGTTTAAATTGTAAGGTCAGCAAGTCTCTGCAGGAATTAAGTATTGCATTTTATTTTCATTCTTTTGGACTTATACTATGTGATTGATTAGATTTCTAGAGTCTTTAAAAGTGTTTTTCTCAGTAATGTTATTGTCATTGTATAAATTGTTCTGATTTTGCCCATTTTGCTCTATCAGTTCATAATGGACTTTTAAATTTCCCCTGAATATTACTTTACATTCATGTGCCACAATTTGTTAAGCTTATTTCCAATAGGGCATCTCTTCAGTTTCCAGTTTAGGAGTATGAAAAAGTAGTTATAAATATATTTGTACATATAGATGCTTTTTTTCTTTCTTTTATTTCTTTCGGATTTAGACTTAACACCATATCTGAGTCAAAGGGTATATACATTTTAGTAATTTTGGTGGCATTGTCCAAATTCCTTTCTAGAATTGTTGCACCAATTCGTAGCTTCACCAGTAATGTACTAGTGTATGTGTTTCTTCATAACTCCTTTAAAAATTGCTATTTCCCTCTTCTGTCATCTTTGGTGGTCTGATACTCTGAAGTAGAACTTCAAAATCACTTCAATCTACAATTCTTTAAATGTTTGTGATTTAGAGCATTTTTTTTAACATGGCTTTTGGTAGCTTGGGTTTCTTACTTTGATATCTCCTTGTCAAAACCTCTATCCATTTGAGAAGGGCCCTTAGTTTTAATTTTTTGGGGGGTCATTTTCTTATATATGTTAGAAACTCACTGCAAGGATTTTCCCCCAGTAATTTGTTTCCCTTATAATTTTACTTCATCCAATTTGTGCAAAACCTTTTAAGTTTTATTTAAACAAAATTGCCTAGTTTTAATTCTTTTTTTTTTTTTTTTCCCTGGAGGCCATTGGGATTAAGTGACATGACCAGGATCACACAGCTAGGAAGTGTTAAGTATCTAAGGCCAGATTTGAACTCAGATCCTCCTGACTTTAGGTCTGGTGCTTTATCTACTGTGCCATCTAGCTGTCCCAAAATTGCCTATTTTAATTTATGTGTTGTTGTTCTTCTCCATTTGAAGAATGCATCCATAAATCCAAATGGTAATTTCTTCCTCCTCCTTTAATTTCTTTATATTTAGATTATGTTTTCTGTTTGGAGTTTATTTTGTTGTTTGATGTAAGGTGCTGTTCTAAATCTAATTTCTGCCCAACTATTATCCAGTTTTGGTCAGGTAATAAGTCTGTTTGCTAGTAACGGAGGTCTTTGGATTTATCTAATGCCATATTATTGGAATTTTTACTTTGCTGTGTTATATATCTAATTTGTTGCACTGATTAGCCTTTTTCTTTTAATAAGTAACAAATCATTGTAACGAGTACTGTTTGAAAACAGGTACTGATAGATACTCCCCTCTCACTACTCCCAGCATTCCTACTCTTCTCCTCCCCGCCCCAATCATTATTCTTGAAATTCTTGACTCTCTTTTTTCATATGGATTTAATTGTTTTTCTAGCTATATAAAATAATTTGATAGTTAGATTGGACTAGATTGTACTGAATAAATAATTAATTTAGGTAATATTGTCATCTTTCTTATACTGACTCAACTTAATCATAAGCAATTAATTTTCCCTCCAATTATTTATGTCTTATTTCTGCAAAAATTGTTTTTATAGTTAGACTTAAATATCTCCTGGGCAAATACTGGAATATGCACTCCAAATATTATATAACTTTGATAGTTGTTTTGAATGGAATTTCTCTTTCTAGTTTGTATGCTGATGGTTTATATGCTTATATAAGCATAAGGCTATGCTTATTCCCTCAATTTTTTCTTTGTATTATTACTATAACTTATATTTCTAACACTATGCTAAGCAGTAATGATGATAATGGGCATCTTTGCTTTACTTCCAATTTTATAGGAAAGGTCTCTAATTTTTCTCTGTTATATATAATGTTTATTCTTGGATTTAGATAGATATAATTTACTATATTAAGAAAAAGTATTTTCCCCATGATTTCTAGAGTTGTTAAAAGAAGTAGGTATAATATTCTGTCAAAAACTTTTTAGATTGTATTGAAATCTTTTCACTTATATTATTAACATGGTTTATTATATTTATAATTTTCCTTATGTTGAATAATCCTTCATTCCTGACATGAGCTCAGCCTGGTCATAATGCTAAAATAATAGAGCAATCAATCTGTGGGAGAAACAAGCCTCCATCACTACCACCAGTGTCACTATTTCTCCTTAGACTCTGCTAACCCAAGAGCCTTGCAATAGCATTGTCTTCCAGACCACTAGACTTGCTTCCAGTCCAGCTTTCCTTTCCCTCCGAGTCATCATTGAAGGGAGAAATCATTGCAGAGAAGAAGTTCACTTTTCTCATCATTAGCAGTGATAACTGCTATCGAGGTACTGCCAGATCTTGTGCAGATGAGCATAAGAGCCCAGGATGAATGGCAGCCCCAAAGCCATTCTCCCCCAGCATGTGTCAGGTAGGTTAGAGCACCAGCACTGCTGCCTTAATGACCTTAAGGAATGGTGCTGCTTCACAGCTGTCATCCTAGGAAGCAGCCCCTTTGGGGATACATCTGGGCAACTACTCCTGTGGATGCTGTAGCCCCAGCTATTCCAGAACCAGATGAGGAAATGCTTTTCACCAAAGTCCTCGGTACTGTCAATTGATGCAAACTCAAAACTGATAGGATTTTTTTCAGTTGAAATGATACTATCATTATCTATTTTGTGTGCCCTAGGGAACATGGGACTTTTCCATCTGACTTGAACTGTATCTTTCCTTACATGTTTTCTTCTGAATTAGAATGTGAGCTCCTGGGGAGCAGGACAGTCTGATTTCTCTATCTGTATCCACAGTGCTTAGTGCTGTGATTTTCACATAGTTATAAATGTTTGTTTAATAAATACATTATTTATTCATTTATTGAAAAAAAATTAACATCTTATAGGCTACTTACTAATATTAAATCTTTGCATCATTGTTCATTAGGAATATTAGTTTGTAATGTTCTTTGCTTTGTTATCTTGGCTTAGATTTCAAGATTACATTTGTACTGTAGGATTAGTTTGTCAGGATACTGCCTTCCATTAGTATTATAAATAGTTTATATGTAACAGCAAGATTATGTGATGATCAACTCTGATAGATTTAGCTCTTCTCAGCAATGTGGTGACCTAAGACAATTCCAGTAGACATAGGATAGAAAATGCCATCTGTATCCAAGAGGGAACTGAATGTGGATTGAAAGACGCTATTTTTACCTTTTTGTTGTTTGCTTTTTCTTTCCTGTGGGCTTTTTTCCTTTTAGCCTGATTTTCCTTGCACAGTATGATAAACATGAAAATATGTTTAAATGGATTATACGTATTTAACCTGCATTGAATTGCTTGTTATTTTGTGGAGGGGGAAATTTAAGGAAAGGAGGGAGAAAAAATTTGGAACACAAAAATTTTGCAAAAATGAATGTCGAAAATTCTTTTTACATATATTTGGAGGAAATTACTATTGAAATACAAAAAATAGTTTGTGTAATATTGGAATTAATTATTCTTTGAATGCTTAATAGAATTCACTTATGTAGATGTAGATATGAGCATTTTCACACAATCTTTGGGGTCATGACACATGGAATGTGTGTTGGATTTGGAATCAGAGGCTTCAGGTTCAAACTGGGTCTCCTCTTCTTACTCTTTTAATGCTGTTTTTCACATGACATTTCTTTTCCTGTAAGTGTGCTGTTATACACTGTGTCTCCTATGCCTTGGAAGTATTCCTTCCTTAGTTCCTCTTCATAAAGGAGTCCTTTCTTCATTCTTTAATCCCATTACTGATTCCCCTCCTAAAATTACTCTTTTATTTATATCCCTTTTTTTGTGACTAATGGTAGGTTGTCTCTAACTCCTTCACTTAACATAGTATTTGACACACAGTAGGGATGTAATAAATGCTTATTTCCACCAACCAGTTAATGAATGAATGATGAATGATCTTTGACAAGTCACAACTTCTCAAGACCTCAGTTTCCTCTGTTATTAAAATGAGGGGTTTAAGCTGGATGTCATCTATAGTTATAGCTTTGATTCTACAACCTGTGGTTTGCATTTCTCCATTTATCTTTCAGCCTTTGGTTTAAGTGACTGACTATCACAATGAGATTGCTTTAAATTTTTGCAGAGCTTATCTTTATCAGATGACTTTCAAATTTCAAAAGAAACTGGAGTTTGTTTCTAGAACTTAAGTTAATAGTAGTTACTTCTCTCTATTATTTTCCAGATTTTGGGTTCAGCAACATCTTTACCCCAGGGCAGTTACTGAAGACTTGGTGTGGGAGTCCCCCATATGCTGCCCCTGAGCTCTTTGAAGGAAAGGAATATGATGGGCCCAAAGTGGATATTTGGGTAAGTTGAAATTTTGCATACTTATCTTCAATGATGAGGGTACCTTAGAGTACCCTACAAATTTTGTGCTTATAAAGCAGCAGAATCTTGCTCAAATCTTCACCCCATGGGGCTTACCTCCTAATAGACATTATATGTGATAGACTACCCTATGGAAATTCCCTTGCAATTACATAAATACCACAAGTTCTAATTATTTTGAGTGGCTGCTTTGTCTAGAACAAAGGATTCTTCCTTTTATTGCCACACTCTATACTTGAAGAAGATAACAGCTAGAGAAATATTGATGGTATTACATAGAAATGAAAATACACCAGTAAAGGAGAGTTACATATTCTAAAAATTCTGTCTTGACACAGACTTATTTTCAACAGGTTTATTTCTCCAAGAAAAATAAATTAGTTCCATTTTTTAATGTACATGATTGGCTGCTATCTTCATGTATTGATCTATTTTGTTTCTTTTCTGATGGGCTAATTATATGTGTGCTCTCTGGGATGCAGAGCCTTGGAGTGGTCCTCTATGTGCTTGTGTGTGGCGCCCTGCCATTTGATGGGAGCACCCTGCAGAATCTTCGGGCCCGGGTGCTGAGTGGAAAGTTCCGAATTCCATTTTTCATGTCCACAGGTAAGGGAGTTGATAGCATGTACCACAGATGTCACTTACTAGCACCAAGGATTAGCAATGCACAGTGGACAGGAAACTTTCCTCAGATCCCACTTTCCTGGCTTATTTGCTGCCAGCAATGACTCTTTGCATACTCATAGTGACTCAGTTCAATAACTGCTATTCACTGAAGCTTGAATTGAAGCTGAGGGTGACAACTAATTTTACATAATAGTTTTCTACTTAAAACTCCTGTGGAAATGTGGGATTTCTTATCTTCCCACTCTCTACTCAAAGGAACAAATAAATAAGCAGATTATTAAATGAATGGGCAGTATAGTGAAGAACTTTTAGAAGGTGTTAAGTCTGAAAACAGTGCCTGGAATCTAAAGCATTTTGCCATTTATCTTACATAAAAATGAGAAGGCAAAATTGCTTTTGTTGTGGTCATTCCCCACTTAGGCATCTAGAAGCTTTCTTATTCTTCTGTCTTCTGTTCTTTTATTTAGTAAATATTTACATGTTTTATGTGCAGTGTGTAATAGAGAATAGAAAATCACATAATGGGCCAGTGTGTACCGTACTTTAAGGTTTGCAAAGTAGTTTACATAGATCAACACATTTGCTCCTCACAAGCCCCCATTTTGCAGAATAAGAAACTGAAGCTGAGAGGGGATAGATGAGTGACTTGTCCAGGGTCTTACAGTTTAGAGGGGTGTGAGCCTAAATCTCTTCAGGTCTTCTTTGCTCTCTTCACTGCCTGCGAGACACTGACAGTACAGAGGGAAAAGTGCCACACCCCGCAGTACCTGTTGTGGTCCGTTGTGCCTGGCACGTCTACATTCTGCTGCGCTTTGTGGAGAAACAGAGGATGCCCAAAGAGCAGGGTGGTGTGAGAAATCCGTCCGGCCTTCTGAGCCAGGCTGCCAAATTGTTTCTGTGCCAGAGGCTCTTTTGGCCTTCTGCTGAAGACTGTAGAACCCTGCTCAGAGAAACCTTTTTAAAATACAAGATACATAGAACTATAGAGAATCCAATTATGCTAAAATAACGATGTAATTGTTTTCCCATCCACGTTCAGGGACCCCCTAAAATTGATAGTGATCCTTGCTGTAGATCTTCACTCATAACAAGTCAAAGGTGCCTTCAGCTCCTCCCCCTGAAACCTTGGGTATCCAGTAAAGCATTTTGGTTTGATCCATCACTAGGGCTCACCCATAAAGTTTTATCTTAATGAAATGACTAAGTAATTGGGCAATTGACCTCCCTAAGTATGAATCAAGCTTAACACACTGCATTCCTTACACTTAGAGCAAGTTAATGTTTGCATTGATCATGAGCATTGTTTTTGTCAAAGATGTCTTGTTCAGGTGAAAGACTTTGGACAAGCTAACCCTTCTAGAGTATTACAGAAGAGGCTGTCTCATCTCGCTCTTCTGACTTCCAACCATTCATTGATCTGACCACAAGCATTATGCTTGCTAGTGGATTTTTTTGACAGCTCCTAACCATGTTCTTCATAACAAGTTTCTTAATGAATAAAATGTGGACTAAAAATTATGGGTTCTTTCATATTTTTGTTCTACCATGAATTATGAAAGAAGAGTTATTCACGGGTAGTTAGTAGGAACAAAACCTTCAATAGTTACATAGTGATTACAGAAAAGGTTGCAAACTTTTGAAAGTTAGTAGAGTGATTTTTACCTGCTATCTGCAATACAGATGTGTTCAATACTGTCTGAAGTCATTAATCAAATTCCAAGGCATGTATACAAAAAACATCAAAAGAATAATTTAATGAAAGATGAAAAGGTTAGATTATTTGTTCTTTGTCTCCCTTAGTACTATATTGAAGCATTATAGATGCTCCATGCTCTATGTGCAATCCTAAAGGCCCAAAACTAATTTACTACATTCTCCTGTTTCTGAGTAGGATTGCACCCAGTATTGTTCAGATAGTTCACTTGATACAGAAGATATTTAGAAGGTTTTTTCAAAATCCTAATAAACTTTAAAAAAAAATTCTGTGGTATTGCTGAACATAGTCTGACTATGTAATAATAAACATGTACAAGTACTTTAAAACTTGCAAAATTTCTTACTTAGATTATTTCATCTGAGCCATGTAAGAGCCACATGAATTAGATATTACATATATTTTTATCTCCATTTTACAAATGGGGCGGCTGAGGCTATTATAGGTTAAGTGGCATGTCCATGTCCATGAAATGAAAAGTAAGATTAGGTCTTGCTGATTTGTGAAGTCTAGAGCTTTTTTCACTATGTTCTTTACTAGTTGTTTTTTTTTTTTTGGGGGGGGAGGGATGGGATAGGAATCAATGTCACAAATCTGAGATAGGGAGTCAGTGTCACAAATCTGAAATAGATTTATCTTTTTCTCTATTCCTGGAATCTTCTTGTCAGGATATCTGGTTTTGATATTTATTAGCTCTGAATACTTGCCCGAGCCTCAGTTTCCAATTTGGTAAAACATAGATTAATAATAATTATGTAACCTTCTTCATGGGGTTACTGTGAGGAAAGTGTTTTAGGAAGAAGAGATTATTGTTATAGCATCCACAACTTAACATCAGAAAATCAAGTCAACAGCCTTAATGGAAAGAAGTCTTAATTTGAAGTTAGAAGACTTGGGTTCAAATCCTAGTTCTACCACTTCATGTGATCTTGGAGAAGTTTCTTGATCTATAAAATGAAAAAGTTGGGCTAGAGGTTCTCTAAGGCCTTTCTAGCTCTTAAGCTGAGAACTTGGGGTGGAGGACAGAATAGGACAAAATTCTTACCTTCAAGGAGACGACACCGTAGTCAAAGGAAGAAATTGCATATCCAAAAATGAATTGACTTGAAAGTAAGATAGAATATTAAGTTCTTAAGAGTCAGAATGGGTATTGTGGAGAAGTGGAAAGAAAGTGGTTATTTAAGCCAAGATGTCCCAGCATTAATTTGTGGCTTCCAAAATGTGCTTGATGCATAACTCTGGGCAAGTGTCTAAGTACTTAAAATTGCATAGAAGGAAATTTCTCAGTTGTAGCTTCCTATAACACTGAATCTGTAATATTCCATATTGTATGTGTTTGGGGGGGAAGGGAAGGAGAAAGGGAGAGGGAGAAGGGGAAGAGGAGGGGGGAGGAGGAGAGAGAGGGGTAAATTGATGGGAAAAAGTGTGATTTAACTCAGGCAAGGAAGGGGCATCATGATGAATGTAGGTACTTAATAACTATGTGATCTTTGATGAGTTTACTGTCTATGTCACAGTTTCCTTTAAAATGAGGAGATTGAATTTGAGGCCCCAACTCAAGAACCTTGGAACTTACGAAAACCACTAAAAAAAAAAAACAAAACTGGGTACTATATTTTATGAAATCATAAGTGAAATCTTCCCAAATCTCTTACAACCAAAGAAAGAAGTAAAAACCCAGAGAATCTACCAGTTTAAGAAAAACCTAAAATGAAGAGTTCAGGAATGTCATAGCCATTCTCTTGAGCTTTGTCAAAGAAAAAATACTTCAAGTAGCCAGAAGAAGTTTTGAGTACCAAGGAACTACAAACAGGATTACATTGGATTTGAAAGTTTCAACTATAAACAAGAAGAGATTTTAGAATGCAATATTCTCAAGGATTTATTTCACTGATTAGAATGGGGCCCATAAACTCTAGATCATTTATTTAAGGAGGAAGTTCATCTCAGACAGCTCATTTCTCGATTGGCTATTCAATTTTGGAACTTAGATTATAAGCTCCTTGAGAGCAGGCAGTGTGTGTCTTTCTTTTTTCATATTTATATCCCTAGTACTTAGCACAGTACCTGGCACATGGCAGGTATTTAATAAATGCTTGGCTATTGGCAGATTTTCAAATTACATATAAATTGTACTGTCTAGACTTATAATCAAATATGACTTTGCAAATCTAAATATAATTCTATAGAGGAAAAAATTTAAACTTTTATGGAACACAAGGCTTTTCATCTTCCCTGATTTAAAAAAAAAAACAACAAAAAAAAATCTGAGTAAGAAGTTTAGAATACAAACATGAACCAAGAGAAACCTTGAAAGTTAAATTTATTTGAGCAATTAGAAGGAACTATATGTGATGATAAAGACCTAACATGTTGTCAATAGCTTTTTATATGCAAAACATATGCATGAGTAATTTTTCAACATTGACTCTTACAAAAACTTCTGTTTCAACTTTTCCCCTCCTTTTCTCCACCCTTCCCCTTGATGGCAAGTAGTTCCATACATGTTTATGTTAAAATATATGTTAAATACAATATATGTATACATATTTATACAGTTATCTTGTTGCACAAGAAAGATCGGATTTAGTAATCAAATTAACAAAAACCATATGATCATCTCAATAGATGCAGAAAAAGCATTTGATAAAATCCAACATCCATTCCTATTAAAAACGCTTGAGAGTATAGGAATAAATGGACTTTTCCTTAAAATAATCAGTAGCATCTATTTAAAACCATCAGTAAGAATCATATGTAATGGGGATAAACTGGAACCATTCCCAATAAGATCAGGAGTGAAACAAGGCTGCCCATTATGATCATTACTATTTAATATTGTATTAGAATTGCTAGCTTTGGCAATAAGAGTTGAGAAAAGAATTAAAGGAATTAGAGTAGGTAATGAGGAAACCAAATTATCACTCTTTCCTGATGATATAATGGTATACTTAGAGAACTCCAGAGACTCTACTAAAAAGCTATTAGAAATAATCCATACCTTTAGCAAAGTTGCAGGATATATAATAAACCCACATAAGTCATCAGCATTCTTATATATCACTAACAAAATCCAACAGTTAGAGTTACAAAGAGAAATTCCATTTAAAGTAACTAAAGATAGTATAAAATATTTAGGAATCAGGGAAAATCAGGAACTATATGAGCAAAACTACAAAACACTTTCCACACAAAGTCAGATCTAACTGATTGGAAAAATATTAAATGCTCTTGGATTGGCCGAGCAAATATAATAAAGATGATAATACTACCTAAATTAATCTATTTATTTAGCGCTATACCAATCAGACTCCCAAAAAACTATTTTAATGACCTAAAAAAAAAATAACAAAGTTCATATGGAAAAACAAAAGGTCAAGAATTTCAAGGGAATTAGTGAAAAAAAATCAAATGAAGGTGGCCTAGCTGTACCAGATCTAAAATTATATTATAAAGCAGCGGTTATCAAAACCATTTGGTATTGGCTAAGAAATAGACTAGTTAATCAGTGGAATAGGTTAGGTTCAAAGAACAAAACAGCCAATTACGTTAATAATCTAATGTTTGGGGGCAGCTAGGTGGTGCAGTGGATAGAGCACCAGCCCTAAATTCAGGAGGACCCGAGTTCAAATCTGGTCTCAGACACTTAACACTTCCTAGCGGTGTGACCCTGGGCAAGTCACTTAACCCCAGCCTCAGAAAATAATAATAATAATAATCTAATGTTTGCCAAACCCAAAGACCCCAGCTTTTGGGATAAGAACTCACTGTTTGACAAAAAGTGCTGGGAAAATTGGAAATTAGTATGGCAGAAACTAGGCATTGACTCACACTTAACACCGTATACCAAGATAAGGTCAAAATGGGTTCATGACCTAGGCATAAAGAATGAAATTATAAATAAATTAGAAGAACATAGGATAGTTTATTTCTCAGACCTGTGGAGGAGGAAGGAATTTATGACCGAAGAAGAACTAGAGATCATTACTGATCACAAAATAGAAAAATTTAATTATATCAAATTGAAAAGTTTTTGTACAAACAAAACGAATGCAGACAAGATTAGAAGAGAAGCAATCAACTGGGAAAACATTTTTACAGTCAAAGGTTCTGATAAAGGCCTCATTTCCAAAATATATAGAGAATTGACTCTAATTTATAAGAAATCAAGCCATTCTCCAGTTGATAAATGGTCAAAAGATATGAACAGACAATTCTAGATGAAGAAATTAAAACTACTTCTAGCCATATGAAAAGATGCTCCAAGTCTTTATTAATCAGAGAAATGCAAATTAAGGAAACTCTGAGATACCACTACACACCTGTCAGGTTGGCTAGAATGACAGGGAAAGATAATGCACAACGTAGGAGGGGATGTGGGAAAACAGGGATACTGATACATTGTTGGTGGAATTGTGAATGCATCCAGCCATTCTGGAGAGCAATTTGGAATTATACTCAAAGAGTTATCAAACTTTGCATACCCTTTGATCCAGCAGTGTTTCTACTGGGCTTATATCCCAAAGAAATCTTAAAGAAGGGAAAAGGACCTGTATATGCAACAATGTTTGTGGCAGCCCTCTTTGTAGTGACCAGAAACTGGAAACTTGAGTGAATACCCATCAATTGGAGAATGGCTGAATAAATTATGGTATATGAATATTATGGAATATTATTGTTCTGTAAGAAATGACCAACAGGATGATTTCAGAAAGGCCTGGAGAGACTTACATGACTGATGCTGAGTGAAGTGAGCAGGACAGGAGATCATTATATATTTCAACAACAATACTGTATGATGATCAATTCTGATGGACGAGAGGTCATCTTCAACAATGAGATGAACCAAATCAGTTCCAATAGAGCAGTAATGAACTGAACCAGCTACACCCAGCAAAAGAATTCTGGGAGATGACTATGAATCACTACATAGAATTCCCAATCCCTCTATTTTTGTATGCCTGTATTTTTTATTTTCTTCACATGCTAATTGTACATTATTTAAAAGTCTGATTCTTTTTGTACAGCAAAATAACTGTTTGGACATGTATACATATATTGTATTTAACTTATACTTTAATATATTTAACATGTATTGGTCAACCTGCCATCTGGGGGAAGGGGTGGGTGGAAGGAGGAGACAAGTTGGAACAAAAGGTTTTGCAATTGTCAATGCTGAAAAATTACCTATGCATATATCTTGTAAATAAAAGGCTATAATAAAAAAAAGAGTGGGATAGAAAGTTATAAAATAAATCCTATTTTTAAAAATAAGATTGGATTTAGAAAGAACGTATAAATAACTTGAAAAGAAAAAACAAAAATGCAAGCAAACAACAGAAAGAGTGTAAATGTTATGTTGTGGCTCATAGTCATTTCCCAGTGTTCTTTCTCTGGGTGTATCGGGTTCTCTTCATTACAAATCAATTGGAACTGATTTGGTTCATCTCATTGTTGAAGAGAGCCATGTCCATCAGAATACATCCTCATAGAGTATTGTTGAAGTGTATAATAATCTCCTGGTTCTGCTCATTTCACTTAGCATCAGTTCATGTATGTTTCTCCAACCCTCTCTGTATTCATCCTGCTAATACCTAACATTCTTAATGAAGAAGAAAATATAAATGTCCTTTAGAAACTTTGATACCTTATAAAAGATACTGAAAGAATTAAACAAACAGAAGCGGGGTGGGGGACGCGGATTGGTTCTGTTATAATAGTTTTAAGAAATGGGGGAAAAAGAAGAAAAAGAGAAATCCACTAGTAGACAAAGGGGCATTCAACTTCTTATAATTTGTGTGTGAGAGAAGAAAAATATGCAAAAGGAGAAAGGGTCAGAAGAATTAGGCACAAGATGAACTTTACTTTTATTTGAATTGGGCAAAGGGAAATTGAATACACACACATACAAAATTTGGTACAGAAATACTCAGCAGAAAAAAAGAAGTGTGATGGAGTTGGAGTAGGATATTAAAAGAAAGGATAATAATATCAAGGAGAGAACAGTCAAAAGCAAAAGAAACTTCAGCTTTATAGGGCCCCAAAATTAAGGACTTTCCAAACTAACAGACAAGACCTCAAAAAATGATAGTATATGATTGTAATAGAATATTATTGTGCTATAAGACATGACTAAAAGAGATATTTTCAATGTCTTCTGGGAACACTTACATGAATTGATGCAGAGTGAAATGAAGAGGAGCAATAGAACAATTTATGCAATAACATTATAAAGAATAATAACTTTGAAAGACTTAAAAATTCTGTTCAACACAATGACTAATCATGATTTCAAAATTTCAGTGATAAAGCATACTACTCATTTACTGACAGAAAGGTGATGGATTTTAGGGGCATAATAAAATATTTTTTAGACATAAACCTTCAGGAATTTGTTTTCCTTGACCAATAGCGAACTATATAAGAGAGGTGTTATAAAGGTTTAATATCAAAATGTATCATAAAGAAAGGAATTGACTTGGTTATGTAATGAGAGCAAGATTTGTCAGATGGACAAAAACATATCCCTTACTAGTATTCACTTTTGGTTTTTTAAAGAGTAAAAATGCTATGTTGTAAGCCATATTCTGTTCCCACAGTCCTCTCTCTGGTTGTAGATAGCCGTCTTTATCACTGAACAATTGGAACTGATTTGAATCATCTCATTGTTGAAGAGAGCTATGTACTGGTATTCACTTAATATCAAGAAGATCTTCAGTATGCTGAGTTGACTCTCTTTGGAAGATTTCTGAGAGAATATGGTTGAGTTACATATAAAAGGAAGGAAGGATAGGTTATAATCTGCACATTGAAGAGAGCACCTAAACCTGTGAAATCTGAAACAAATTGTAAATCACTATGTAAATGTGAGTTATTAATAATAGGTGCTCAAATATTTATTGAAAATTAATTATTATATTAACCTTCACTTCTTGAATACTTACATCAAACTCAAAATGTTGTCAAATAGAAACTTTATTTTTAATTGACATAATTAATCTAGGTTGTTTGTTATAATAGATTTTGCTAGGTTTCACTTGAATTACTCAGTTTTTATCACAGCCTGGCACATAGGAAAGAATACATACTGACTGACTGACTAATCCATAGTCTGAAAGATGGAAAATACCTTAAAAATCATCTAGTATTAGTTCAAGCTCATTTTATTTGCAAAGAAATTGAAAAGAGTTTGTAACAGAGGCAGTCTATGAACCCAGATTTAGACTTTAGGTCCAAGGCTTTTTTTTCTTCTCGGTAATACCACCTATCTGTCTGTCAATAATATGAGTATTATTAGGCATCAGATAAACTTTACTTTTATTTTAATTGGCCAAAGAGAAATTGAATACATACATATACAAACAATTTGATGTAGAAATATCCAACAGAAAAAAAGAATTGTGATGTGAACTGGGATGGGATATTCAGAGGAAAGGTAATACCAAAGAAACGTAAATGTTATGATTCCATAGTAAATGCTTTCATGATTTAATATGATTTCATACTAAAGACCAATTTGTCTAGGTTTATATATATATACCAAAAGGCCAAGTAAGTGAATTCAGAAAGGTGTTTTTTTTTTGGGTATAAACTTGACTTTGAGTTTCCAAATAAAGTAGTGTGATGATTTCATTTTCCTCCCTCCTCCCTCCCTTCTTTCCTTCCTTCCTTCCTTTTTTACTTCCTTCCTCCCTCCCTCCCTCCTTCCCTTCCTTCCTTCCTTTTTTCTTTCCTTCCCTCCTTTCCTTCCCTCCCTCCTTTCTTCATTCATTTCTCTCTCTCTCTCTCTCTCTCTCTCTCTCTCTCTCTCTCTCTCTCTCTCTCTCTCTCTCTCTCCTATCTCTCTCTTTTTTGGGTATTATAGTCCTTAAAGTACCACTCTGGGCCCAGATCTGTTAGGGAATTACAAATTAAAATTTAGTAGTAGCTTAAGTTTCTGCATGAGTTCAGCATTAGAATAACCAGATATGCAGCTGCACAATTAGCAAGGAAGCTTTCTCAGTTTCTTATGTGAGCATATTTATTTCTGAGCATTAAATTCACTAATGATACATGAAAGCAACCATCAGAAGCCTGCTGTTGAAAGCCTAGCTTGTTTCTTTGCCCAGAGAACCACCTGTAAGCAAATATAGTGAAGGCAGCCATTTAGCTAAAGGAAAATTAATTTACAGTGAAAAACTGTAATGTCTAAGAGTGCATAGAGATCTCTTGTGGATAATATTGTTGAGTCTTTATTGATTAGACTTCATTGTGACTTAATTAATTCTAATGCTACATAAGCATTTTATTACTGGGAAGGCAAGACATAGCCTTATATAATGCTTCTGGAGAATGCACAATGTAGAATGTACTACTGCCAGAAAGCCTCCACTTAAGAGAAAAACAACTCAGCTTTGATTTGCCCATTCACTAGAAACCACAGCATTCTTCATGGCTAAAATCACTTTCTTTAGAGAGAACTGGGAAAAATCTAGTTGTCACCCCTTTCATCTATTTAGGAAATGGAGACCACCACTTTAAAATAGAATCCTAAAATAGAAAAAGGACATTCGATGTCCACTACTCAGAGTTTTCACACCGGTTCTTTTTTTGACTTTTATTCTTTAGGTCCTACACTTAGGAGAAGAGTCATAGGCCATAAATATTGCCCAATGAAACCTGTTAGGACAAAAGAATTACAAGGAAAGCAGGCCACAGAGCTACTCCTGGGAGTGTAGCCTCAAAAGTCAGCCCTTACCTGTTAGGGTTTTTTTTAGTGAAATGTCTCATTGAAGAGTTGATAAGAATTGACAAAGATAATAAGGGAAAGGAGAAGGGAAGTGGAGAAAATCCTATATCATTGATTCTGTCTTTTAACTCACTGCCATTCTCAGCTCAGAAAAGGTAGAGACTGTTTTAGGAAACAATTAGGAAAAAGATGTCTTTTCCCAGATATTATTGTATTCTTTTCCATAGCAGGAAGGTAGAACTGGGTAGGAAGTTTTATATACCTAATTGAACTCTCTGGATTGAATCTTTAACCTAGATTTTACTCTACTACTGCAACTTGAATTGAACTAAGGGAAAAAATCTTCAAATAAGAACATGAAGCTGTTTGCTTTCATTATCAGGAAGGAGTAGAGTGATCAGTCTTTTAAAATGACTATGTTCTAATATGGCAGGTATCTTTCCATAGGAAACTATAGGACTATAGGAATTCTAGCCTTCTCGGCTTAAGAATTCTCACTGTGCTAGGAGATCACACAGTGGAATTCATTGAAAACACAGAAATTTAAAAGGAACAAGTTTCATTTTTCAAATAAATAAAATTTCAAATAAAAAGAAATGTACCTTTCAGTGACTTGCATACTAAAATATTGGTGACTGCGTGTGTGTAAAATGGTGAGTTTTTACATTTTAGGGTTTTGTGTTTGTGTTTAGTTTATTCAGTGCCAGTACCCACTTGCATCCAAGTTCTTCTTTAATGTTGCCTATCTTCTCCAAATACAAAAACCACTTTCAAAGAAGCAGGTTTCTTTCCCCTCTAAATAACAAAAAGAATGCCCTGATACTGCTACAGTCAAAAATATTCCATAATTGTCTTTTGGTAAAGCAGTCATTGCTGAAAGAATTAAAAAGTAAATCACAAGGAAACAGGGATGTAGTCTTTGACCAACATAGTTAAGTATTATATGGAAAGAAATTTGGTCAGAGGGTAGGAAGTGTCACCTTTCTCAGTATCTATAGAGAGGTGGGATGAGAGAGCCAGGAATGGACTTCAGTGGAATGCTTAGAACGCAATCAATAAAATAAGTTACTAACATCAGCCATCTGTTAAAGTCAAACCTCTCCCATGTGGTCACTATTCTGACATCTAAACAAAGTAAACATGTGTTCTTAATTCAGAGACATGAGTGCATATAAATAATGTACTCACATTTCACTTGCCAACATACTGGTACATTTTAAGATTAAATAAAGGTCAAATTCCTTTACACAAATTATAAGGTCCTATCCCAATTTTTCTGTTGCAATGAAATTTTGTTGTATATTACTTCAAATAATGAATCAGCTTTTGACTTGGACGGTTTTTAATGTAATTGTCAAATCTGAAATATTTTTATTACCTAAATTTTTGAATGATAAAAATGTTCAGGTCTCAGTGGCTTCCATTGTTCCAAGTGTTAGCTAATAAAACTAAAGAATCCAGGCAATCACTCAAGCTTTTGGTACAAAATTTGACTTGTAAATAATCTTTCTTTTATTTTACCTGGACACCTACAAAAATCAAACATGACTATACTATGACACATAAACTCCATACTAGGACCTTTTTCCATCCTGAATTCATCGTCCACAATTTGTTTTACTTGTCTCTCTTATTTGTCAAACATATCATGTTGTCTTATTTTTTTTCCATTGGCAGGACCTAGGCTTTAAACCAGGGGTTCTCAAACTACAGCCAGCGGGCCATATGCAGCCTGCTGAGGACGTTTATGTGGCCCACGGTTATGGCAAATGGGCTGAGGGGTGGAAACAGAGTGTGAGGTTTTGTTTTTACTATGGTCTCCAACAGTCTGAGGGACAATGAACTGGCCCCCTATTTAAAAAGTTTAAGGACCACTGCTTTAGACTAAGTGAATTGCGATTAGAGGTGTAGTCAGTTATTGAATACCCTTGTTCTCATCATTTAAAATTTTAATGCTATTTAGACTTATTTTTTGTTTTATAAACAATAATCCATTTTCCATAGGAACAGCTGTTCTAGAGATTTATTAGCCACTTTATTTCTGTTTCCTTCTGGTTTTCTTCAGACGAGAGCCCTCTTTGAAGTCTGAATTACTTTGAAGAGAACACATTGCTAAGAAGTTTATTAAAAAATATAAATGCAAAAGTCTTGAGCTGAGTTCTCTGGAATCATTTTTTTAAAAATAAATCTGGTAGTTACTGAGAACGGCTCTTAAAAAGCTCGTCCTCACCCCTCTTCCAAGTAAGAAGTTTGAATTTGCTGGGTAATTACCTCTTACTTGCCTCCCCTTTCATTCCTCCTGACAAACAGATGCCTGGTGCTTCCCTCAACCCTGAGTAGTTTCATGTGGCCTAAAAGAATCTATGACTCTATTTCTTCCAAGGCCACTCCCTCTGCCCACAAGGCTAGAAATAGCTTCTGTGCCAGGTCCCATTAGTTGGCAGCACATAAGAGAGCTGAGGGACAGTTGGCCTCTCACTCCATCATAGGAGTAGGCTTTGGGAACCTTGTGGTTGGATTTCCCAAATTTCCCCTACCCCTTTTTCCTTTTTTTTTTTTTTTCAGGAGGAAAACCTGCTGTTTCCAGTCTTTCATTACTTCCTTCATTACTTTTTCAATAATCAGACTACATAAGCCAATCTTGTCTTTTCCCCATGTGTCTCTTTCCCCAGCTAACTTGCCAGCCCAGCAGAATCCTGCTTGTTTTCTTAGGGTGACTTTTAGCTTGGAGCAAGGCTTTTTACCTCATCCCACAGCTGTCTGTGACCATCAGCTTACCCAGTCCACATTTTTGTTCTGTGGGCTCTTGAAACCAGAAGAGACCTTTCCAGTCACAGAGCCCAGCACCCTTATTTTACCAATGCAGAAACTGAACACCAGAAAGTTTAGTTGATTTGCCTGATGTCACACTGCTAGTTAGTGTCAAAGAATGGGGCATCTGTGGATCTTCCCGTTGGGAAACATGCATCCCCAATTCCAAATCTGGTCTGCATGACCGTTATATAATGACTTCATCCCTTTGTTAGGACTCTACTTGGGGAGAGCATATAAAGGAGTTTGGTGTTCTTAGGAAGGAATTACAATGCATACACTAGGTACAGCCCTGTAAGAAGAAAGCACAGGCAACTGAAGCAAACGGAGAGAGACTTTACAGGCAGAGAGCACAGGAGCAAAGTCTCTCAACTGAGTTCCTAGCATCCAGTGAGTGCTTAATAAAGGCTTGCTGAATTAATGGAATTGAATCTGTACCTGCTGCCCCTAAAAGGGTAGTTCTCTTTTACAAGCACCAAGATGGATTTTGCATTACTTTTGCCAGAATCTTTTTTCTCATCTTGTTTCTCTTCCTTTTGTCTTTCTCCAAATCTGTTTCCTGTGAAGGGAATGGCATTGGAGGGGGTGTTTTTTGGAGAGATGTTTTTCGTTGCCAAAGGTTGTTTCAGTTCACCACATGATAACTGTCATACTGTGACCACATGCAGACATTTTATCAGATGGCAGTGTTGCTCACAGATTCCTTCGGTGAGGCTCCAGAATAACAGTCTAGTCAATGAATTCTTACTCCTATAGGGAACAGCAAGGTTATCTGGTCCAGTCTTGTGCCTTTAAGAAACCTTCTAAGATAGGTGATTGTAGGGTTTATCTTTAGTCAGAGAGAATCCCTTGCTAACCTCTTCTAATTTGTAAATTTAGGAATTGAACCTTAAGGTTCAATTAAGAAGTTATTTAACCTTACTGTCCACCTAATATAGGACTATCCTCTGTATCATCCATGATAATCATTTAGTCTCTGCTTGAGCATTTTCATTTAATAATTTATGAGATTCCATTATTAGATTCACTTATCAGAAAGTTTCTTCATACTGAGAAAAAAAAATCTTTTTTCCTATAAATTCTGCTCATTTGTCCCAGTTCTACCCTTAGATACATTTTCTACTTGTATATGATAGCGCTTCAAATATTTGAAGATAGCTATATCATGACTTTCCTTGCTCCCTTTTCTTTTTTGAGGCTAAACATTACCAGATCTTCTGGATGTTGCTCATGTGATAGGGTTTTAGGTTTACCCTCCGGAAGCTATTAGAGCAATTATCTCTCTTGCTTGTAGAAATCAGCCTTTTTTTTTGGGGGGGGGGGATTGTGTTTTTGTTTTTTTAATCAGCATATTTTACATTATAGTCCTAATTGGCTTTGAACGTTACATGGTGTAGCAGATGGATAGAGTCACCCTGGAATTAGGAAAACCAGGGTTCAGGATCTGCTTCTGATATATACTAGCTATATGTTAGGAAGGTACTTAATCTCTCAGTACTAGATCTTGCTGATCTGCATTAATGCAGAGTGCTCCCCATACCATTAAAATCTGGGTTTTGAAAAGGTTTTTTTCCCCACTCCCACCTTCCTTTCTCCAGAGTTCTCCTTTTCCAGGCTAAATCAGTCCTTTGAAACTCAAAAAGAAACAGCTATCAGGATTATGGATGTCTCCAAGCCCTTATCAATTTAGCCTTCCTTCCACTTTCCACTTCTTATCACAGGAACTTTCCAATTTTAAGACACTGCACCCAAGACAACTCTCTCCTCAGTCATACAGATACTTGTCAAAACATGGAGGCTGGTTGCAGACCGAACATCTTCTTGTTAGCAGTCTGCTGGTATATTGGATTTCATTGGAGCCATGGTGATTTTCTCTACAGAGACGGCTTGGCGTCTCACTTGGAACAGATGAAAGCAGCGTTGTTAAGGGGCACTGCTGCTCTGGCCCTCACTCAGAGAGTTGGTTCCTGAGAAGGAGCCCAGATCTTTTCATTTTTATTCATTGTCAAGGCTCTGCCCTGCCCTCAGGGAGGAAGCTAGTGTGGGGGCCTTTTCTTAGCATCTGGAAAAGTTGGTGTTTTGTTCTCTTTGATCCAAGACTTATTTCTTTTCGCCTATTTGGATTACATATCTTTGAGGTTGATTTTGTTCTTAGAAGAATTTCCATTTTTAGCTATAATTTATTCTCTTTTTAAATCTTTTAACCATGTTTCAGATGAGAAAAGTGCATTCAAATATAAATCAAGTTCATATGCTGTTAAATACTCAGAAATATAAATTGATAATGATAGTTTACTTTTTGATCGTGAGATCTTTCTAACTCTTACTGTATTTAATTTTCTTATCACTTATGAAAAATGTAAAATTCCTATTGATCATTTATACACTCATATACTGAAATTCCTTATAGAGCCCCTGAAATTGAATATGTCACAAACTATAAATTAAGAGAGCAAGGGTGTTTATTTTTTCAGTGAATATTGCTTGGGAAATTTCACTTCCAGCCACAGTTCTGTATTTGGTCATTCTGTTAAAATAGTCTTCTCTAGAACTAGTGTGGTTTAGCCCTAAGGTGCTAAATTCTGGGCTGAAGTTGAAAGAAAATAGAGGAGTGCCATCTAGAGGTTTAGAATATCCATTAGCTACTTCAGCACCCATGGCTTTCTGAATGAAATACAGTATCTTCCCCCCAAATAATAGCAGACCAAGAATATGCCTGTCAATGGCATTTCTCATCCATATATAGAGAAGCTATAATTGTGGGGTTTAGATTGGCTGGCCCAGAAATATAATATAAGTGGGAATAAAAGCTTAATGCTGCAAGAAAAGTCAATTACTCTACTCTGTAGGAATGTAGGACTACAGCCATAGTGACCAAAACTATATTTTAAATCACAGAGCAAGGGCAAGTTTCAAATGCCTGGTGTGCAATCAGTGCAATAAAGTTTTGTGGGTTTTTTAAAAAATGTTTTTATTATTCAAGGTTAGAGTAAATTAGAAATTAGAGGTAATATCAGCTTCCATTCTTTTGAAGATAATTGTAAACAGTGTTCATAATATATTATGAAAAGTGATTATACTGCATAGATGATTTCAGTTTAAAAATAAAAAACAATCAACAGTCACCAGATTCCTGTTATATGCCTAGCAGGATGCTAAGTGGGGGGGGGTACAAAGATAAAAATAAAACAGCCCGTTCTCTGTGAGGAAGCAGCACACATATTTAATGTGTATGTATACATTAAGAAAGTATAAAATAAGTAGAAGATCAATATGGGCTTAACACTTATCATAAGTAATAAGAAAATTAAATACAGTAGGAGATAGAAAGATGTCACCATCAAAAAGTGAATGATCATTATCAATTTATATTTCCTGAGTATTAAAGTATAAAATCTGAGGAGATTGGAAAAGACCTCATAAAGGAGGGGGTACTTGAGCTGAGCTTTGAAGTACAGCTAAAGATTCTGAGGGGTGGAGTTCCCAAGGGCCAGGCTGTGCTGGGAAGGAGCAGAATGTCATGAGTGAGGGTGAGCCAGGAGGCTAGGCTGGTGTGGACATAGAGTTGTAGTGAGGAGGCTGCTGGGTAAAAGGCTCTGAGAAGTCAAAGTAGCCGGAAGGCTGAACAGAGTTTATCTTTGGTCCTAGATCAGTCAGTCCGTTAGTGCTGGCGCCGGCCTAGGGAATACTAGCAATAGGATAACAGGAAGCGACCCCTGCTTGCTGTGAGTCCATCTTCTTAGGGAAGAGGCAGCAAGTATGCACAAAGACTGTCACAAATTAATGGATTGAAATGTGTACAAAACAGGGAGGGTGGGAGGGGGCTAGAAGTGAGGGAATGAGGAAGGGCTTTGTATAGAAGCTTCTGTGAGACGCCTACTTCGTACCAGGTTAATGTTGTCTCATTTGATGGGGGATGGAGGGCCTCCGAGGAGCACCGGAGTGGGGATGACGCTCATTGAGGCTGGAGAGACAAGGTGGGGGCAGGTTGTGGGGGTTGGCTAAGTGGAGACATGAAGAAGCCACAGAAGTTAGCTGGACAAGGGGGTCAGATGGTCAGGTCTGCACTTAAGGAAAATTACTTTGACCTCCTGGTGTAGGATAAAGCATAAAGAGAGTGGATGCAGAGAGCCAGTCAGAAGGCTGTTGTGTAGTCCAGGTGAAAGGTGGCCATGTGAGCCGAGGGGAGAGGTTTGAAGGGAATGTCGTGGCCAGTGTACATATAATAAGCCCATGGGTTGTGTTTCAGATAAACTAGAGGGCAGACTTCCTTTAAATTCATTCACTCAGTGCTTTATGTGCTTGTGTGTGCATGTGTATGAGTGAGTGAGTGGACTATGTGAGAGAGTTCTAGTTGGTTCATCAGGTGGAAGACTAGGTCTGGAGTCAAGAAGACCTGAGTTTATATGCTCAATAAGTTATCAAACTGTGCAAACCCTTTGACCCAGCAGTGTTACTACTGGGCTTATATCCCAAAGAGATCTTAAAGAAGGGAAAGGGACCTGTATGTGCAAGAATGTTTGTGGCAGCCCTCTTTGTAGTGGCTAGAAACTGTAAACTGAATAGATGCCCATCAATTGGAGAATGGCTGAATAAGTTATGGTATATGAATATTATGGAATATTATTGTTCTGTAAGAAATGACCAGCAGGAAGATTTCAGAAAGGCCTGGAGAGACTCACATGAACTGATGCTGAGTGAAATGAGCAGGACCAGGAGATCATTACGTACTTCAACAACAATACTATATGATGATCAATGCTGATGGATATAGTCCTCTCCAACAAGGAGATGAACCAAATCAGTTCCAATAGAGCAGTAATGAACTGAACCAGCTACACCCAGCGAAAGAACTCTGGGAGACGACTATGAACCACTACATAGAATTCCCAATCCCTCCATTTTTTTCTGCCTGCATTTTTGGATTTCCTTCACAGGCTAATTGTACATCATTTCAAAGTCTGATTCTTTTTTACAGCATAATAACTGTTTAGACATATATACATATATTGTATTTAACTTATACTTTAACATATTTAACATGTGTTGGTCAACCTGCCATCTGGGGGAGGGAGTGGGAGGAAGGAAGGGAGAAATTGGAACAAAAGATTTGGCAATTGTCAATGCTGAAAAATTACCCATGCATACGTCTTGTAAATGAAAAGCTATAATTAAAAGAAGAAGAAGACCTGAGTTCAGATGTAGCTTCACTTACCAACTCTTTGAGCCTGGACAAATCACTTAATCTCTGTTTGCCTCAGTTTCCTCATCTATGAAGAGGGATGATAATAGCATCTACTTGCCCAAGGTTATTATGAAGATCAATGGAGATAATAATTGTAAAGTTCTTAGCACAATGTCTGGAGATCAGCAAGTACTTTATAACTATTAGCTTTTGTTATTATTTTTACTTCTCAGACCATGTTCATGTGTTTTCTCATTTTACAGTAATAGAAAATGGACAAATGAATTGTATTAAATGAAATTTATTTAATCATAATCTTGTGAGCATGGTTATATAGTATCTGCATATTAAAGAAGAAGAAATTAAGGTCCATAGAGGTTGTGACTGAGAAAGTGAGTAGTAGAGGTAGAATTAGAACTCAAATTCTTAAGCCAGTTTTCTGTTGCTGCTATCTATAATAAAGTGTCCCAAAGAGTCAAAGTGTCTGTTTACTTCTACCTGTATATTCCATAGCACAGAATAATATACACAGAGTTTCTTAAATACGTTCATGTGGTTATTCACTAGAATACTTAAAAGTCTTCATGAGTTTTGGGAAAGTATCCTATAGCTTAGGAATTAATAAACTGCCTTTCTGGGTGCATATTTGCTCCATAGTGTGCCATCACAAATCTTTTAATTCCCTTAGTTTAAGATGAACATACCCTGAAAAACTCAAATTCCTCAGCCAGAAATTTGATATTGTTCAAAACAATATATGTATGAGAAAAGGGTTGAATATTGAGAAAAATGTTAAGAGACCAGAGATCTGTAGAGACATTCAACCTTACACTGAATTGAATGGGACCAGAGAAAGCCTTTTTGTAGCTAGTAGCTTTAAACCTCCCTGGATGGACTTTTAATGAAAAAATTAATAAATAACCAAATTGACTAATCTGAATTTCACCCCTTTGGTTGAGTGAGCAATGAAATAAATGGCAAAAGCCCAGGAGTAAGTTAAAAACCAAAGGATCTTGGCAATTTTATAAATTGAAATTGGCTATAGTTCCCCAATTCTTTAGAGTTTCTCTCCACCCCAGCCCCCGACGCAAGAATAAGTAGCCTGATATTTCTGTCTTGCAGAATGTGAGCACTTGATCCGACATATGCTGGTATTGGACCCAAGTAAGCGTCTTTCAATGGAGCAGATCTGCAAACATAAATGGATGAAGTTGGGTGAAGCTGATCCCAACTTTGAAAGGGTGAGCTTTGCAACATCTGCCTAGGGGTGGCTGCAGTTTCCTGGCTGTTTTTGTAATCAGGCCATGACCTGAAAAGGTAGGAAGTGGAATTAAGTTATTGTGTAACATTAAGAGAGCAAAGTAGAACTGCCTAGATGGGATATTAATGAATATTAAAACAGCAAGGCAGCTAAGTTCAGATTAGGATTTCAATCCTACATCACATTCCCTGGCACTTCACAGTAAATCCAGCCCCTTGATTGAGCTCACTAAGTCCTTCCCCCGTTCTTTCCATCATTTCAGTAAAAAAGATTTATACATGAATATTCTATTTGGATCCCCCTCCTAAATAAATGAATGAATTAATAAGGCACAGAACAAAATGTCAACAACAGAAAACCTTTATTTACAGGGGTGTCTCATTGCAACATTATCCCTAAGCTAGCTATTCCAGACTAGCAAAGTTTGTTATCAATGGTATGAAGGGCACTCTGTTTTGAGAACCTATCTCAATACTATAGTTTGTAATTTACCTTGCAGTTAATAACTGAATGCCAGCATCTGAAGGTAGAAAGACAAATGGAGCCTCTGAATGAAGATGTTTTGTTGGCCATGGTGGAAATGGGACTGGACAAGGAGCGAACACTACAGGTAACTTTATAGGGAATGGAAAATAGAGGAAGGTATGATATAGTTTATGTCCCTTTCTCTTTTTTCTGCCTACAGGCATTATTGCTACTAAAAGAGTTTAGACAATGATGTATTATTTTATCAGGCCTTTCCCTGTTCTTTTGGCAGTCATTAAGGACAGATGCCTATGATCACTACAGTGCAATCTATAGCCTACTATGTGATCGGCTTAAGAGACACAAGAACCTGCGTATTGGAGGACCTCCTAGTGTACCTCGGACCATGACCTTCCCTGCACCAGCCACTATTCAGGTGAGCAGCAAGCTTAGTGTACTTGGTCTAGAATAGTCAACAGCTGTTCTGCCTAAAAACCAGGCCTGAGTCACAGGAGCCACAGTTAGACCTTTTCTCCCCACCCTTGTCCCACTCTCTCCTTTCTTCCACTCCTACCTCCCAAGCCTTAGGTCAGTGGTCCTCAAACTTTTTAAATAGGGGCCAGTTCACTGTCCCTCAGACTATTGGAGGACCAGACTATAGTAAAAACAAAAACTCACACTCTGTCTCCTCCCCACAGCCCATTTGCCATAACCCAGCGGGCCATATAAACATCCTCAGCGGGCACATCTGGCTCTCAGCCTTAGGGTATATCTTCCTTTTCAGAGGTCAGGAGGATATCTGGTGTTATTTTGGTGGAGGAAGATTAAAGGCTGAGCAGCCAACATGATATTAAGTTACAGGATGCTGTTTTCAATATGATTAGGAGGGATTCTCCTCCTAATGATAATTTTGTTTCAGTAGTTTTTAGATTTTGAGTAGCAACAGGGTTAAACATTGTAATGAAAGCTCTAAGAAAAATAAGTTCTTTTCCTCTCCTGATTATGGTGTGTGTGCACACACTTGTTTATGTATATGCACTCAAATGTATGTCCCCTGTTTTCTAGACGGAGCAAGCAGGTACCACTGTAAGCATCAATGTTCCCCAGGTGCAGCTTATCAATCCGGAAAACCAAATTGTGGAGGCAAGTATCTATCCCTGACAGTCTAGAGCAGAAACCCTCCTCATCTTCCCCTCTCCCTACCCCCAATTTTTTTTTTAAATTATGAACTTGACCAACATGGGCTTTACACATGTGGATTGTATATTGAAACCTTGAATAATTGTTGCTCCTAATCATTCAAAGTACATATTAAATTTAGCACAATAGTACCAATACTACTACCCCCTTTTTGAACTTCCTTCTGTGCTCTTCTGAATATTTTTAAAGTATTCCATTTATGCTCTTGTCTTATTTTCTTTTTTCACATCCCCCTCATCCCATAACTCCCTCCAGAAGCAAGAGCCCTCTCTTTTACTACAGAAGTATTCTTAAGGGGGCAGCTAGGTGGCGCAGTGGATAGAGCACCAGCCTTGAATTCAGGAGGACCCGAGTTCAAATCTGGTCTCAGACATTTAACAATTCCTAGCTGTGTGACCCTGGGCAAGTCACTTAACCCCAGCCTCAGAGAAAAAAGAAAAAAAAAAAAAAAGAGAGAGAGAGAGACAGAGAGAGAGAGAAAAAAAAGGAAAAAAAAGAAGTATTCTTAAGCAAAACAAATTCACATTGATTGTATCTAAAAAGGGATATCTCATTTTGTTCATTTCATCCATCTGCATTCTTCCAGGAGGTGGGAAGCTTGATTCCATCATCAGTCTTCTGGTGTCATTTTTGATTACTACATTTTTTTAATCATAGGATCAAGACTTAGAGCTCAGGAACCTAATATAACCCACTTGTTTAAAAATGGGCAAAAAGAAATTATGTGACCTGCCAAGGGTCAGAACTTTTCAAGTGTCTGAGGCATAATTTGAACTCAGATCTTCCTGGCTCTGGGTCTAAAGCACTATATTCTTCCTTTTGAGTTAAATTTTTCAAAGATTTTTTGCTTCAAGATATTGCAGTTAGTGTCAATGGATAAATTATTCTCCTATGTAGATAACTCCCAATTGTATATAGGTAGATCTATAGATATAAATATTTATTTCTCTAGATATATAGATGGGTACCTATTGATGTCTTTCTATATATCTGAGTGTTGTCTACATATAGATGATTGTTAAAGTCATGAGATATGATGAAAATACCAAAAGTATAAAAGAGAGAAGAAAAGGGGGTCCAGGATAAACCTTAGGGAACACCCAATGTTTGAAAATATGATAATGAGTTTGTAGAGTCAGTTGACAAGAAGCAATCAGACCAAAAGAAAATTAAAAGGATATAGTGTGAAGAAAAACTCAAGAGAGGTGAGGATGATCAATGCCAATGATAAATGTCAATAGTATTGTCTTTTTTATTATGGAAATATCATGATCCATTCATTTTTCTTCAATTATTTGAGTTTTCATTTATTTCTTTAAGGAATATCGTTTAATTTTATTCCACTCCCTTGACTCTGATTCATTTGTTGAACACAATGAGAAAACATTATGAAACCATATTGACCAAATCCATTACAAATATATGTTACATAGTTTAACTTAGACCCTCATAATAGTAAGGAGATCTTTTTGTACCTTTCTAATTAATTCATCATCATCTTCATCACAGTGATGTTTTCAAACATTCTCAAGCTTCGCATGGTATCTCTTGCCCCTACCTTCTCAACTAGGGACCTCACTACAGATGTCACTGAAAAAATTGTGATCATTTGCTGAGGGTTCCCTCTTCTTCCCTTCTACTCATCTTTCATCACTTTAATATCTTTTTCCACCATCTTGTGCTTCCCCTAGCTCACTTGAAGAGGTATTTATTCTCCTAACCATGACAAACCTCTCTCTATATGTATTCTTGATTCCAGCCTGTCTTCACCATCAGATTGCTACTTCTGCATCCCACTGTCTCCAATTGTTAATATTTCCCTATATACCAGTCTTTCTGCTGCCTTCAAACATGCCATTGTTTCTCCCATCCTTTAAAATAAATAAATAAAACTTTCAATTCATGCAACTATCTTATTTAGCTACTATATTGTAGTTTTTGTTTTCTCCTCTTGACTAAACTCCTTGAGAAAGCTGTCTATACTAGATTGCTCAACTCTGTCTCTCTGTCTCTGACTGCCTCTCTCTGTCTCTGTCTCTATCTCTCTCTCCAACTCTATGTCTTTGTCTCTCTGTGTGTGTGTGTGTCTGTCTGTCTCTCTCAGCCTCCAGGTTAGGAACTTTTCATTCATTCATTCATAAATAACCTGCCAGGGCAATTCCCAAGTATGACTCACAAATTAGAATAGGGTTCAACATAAGTGATGTTAATTTACGATTTTCTAATCATCATGGAGCCCTCAGAGAATCATTTCTATTTGAATTTGACACCATTGCTTTAAGTCACAAATGTAATATACTTTTCTCAGTCCTCATTCTTCTTGAATTATCAGCTATCTCGCTACTATTGCCCTTGCCTCTGGGATACTTCTATAGGTTTTCATGGCATTGCCCTCTTTCTGATTCTCCTCTTAGCTATCTGACCATCCTTTCCCAGGTTCCTTCCCTGAATCTTCATTTAGCTCACATGACTGCTATTTGTGTACTGTAGTACTCTGTCCTGTCCCTTTTTACTCCTTTATATCAGACATTCTTAACCTAGAGTCCTTAAACTTGGACGGAAAAATCACATCTTTATTTTCACTTACCTTTAATTAAAATTTGGTATTTCTTTCAACCATTTAAAAATATGGTTCTAAGAAAAGGTTCCTAGGCTTTACCAGACTTCCAGAAGCATCCATGATACTAAACTAAACATAAATAAAACTTAACAAATTCTGCTCTGTTCTATATCATTTAGTGATCTTGTCAACTTATGTGGGTTTAATGACCATTTCTTAACATGATTCCAAGAGCAATAAAAGAGATCTTATTGGAACCTTGCCCTAGTCTCTCCTGAACTGGAGTCACCTTTTGGACATCTTTGACAGGCTATTTCATAGATTCTCAAAAACACCTTCAGGACAGAACTCTTCTACTTCAGAGCTTCCAAACTCTCTTCTTATGAGGGCACCACTTGTCCTCAGCTTCTTCCTCATCCTGGTCCCCATACCTGGCTTGCTGCTGTGACTTGTCATTGCAGTGCAGTTGTCCCTGTCTCCCCACTCACAGGGACATAGATGCTGTCACCTCTCCCCTGCTCTATTGCTGCAGCCTGTTGGTTGGTTTCTTCCCTCCTCCAATCCATCCTCTATGCCATAGTATCTTGTCCTCATCGTCCTATCTGGTAGACTCCAGTGGCCACCTGTTATCCTAAGGATCAAAGAGATCTCCTCTCTGGTTTTTTAAAAACTTTTACCACTTGGCCTCTTCCTGTGTTTTTAATCTCCTTGTGCTTCTCTCCTTCATATGTAGTCTAGAGTCCTGCTACTCTGGCCTGCTTGAAGTGTCTTCCATTTCCTGCCTCTGCCTTTTTACTAGTTCTTCCCATGCCTAGAATACTCTCCATCCTCACCCTTGCCTCCTTCAGGATTCAATTCAGGCTTTTCCCAGTTGCTCCTCCTCCCAGCCTGTCTTGACTCTACTACTACTGTATCTTGTATGTCAGTGTTTATATCTTCAGCACCCAGCACAGTGTTGGGCACATAGTAAATACTCAATAGCTGGCTATATTTGTATAATTATTGTGCATATCTTTGTAAGAAAAGGTATATATACCAGTCTTTTCATCCTTCAATTTGATTATCTTTCCTGCTTCAGACGGATGGGACAATGAATTTGGACAGTGATGAAGGTGAGGAGCCTTCTCCTGAAGCCCTGGTCCGATACCTTTCAATGAGGAGGCACACAGTGGGTGTAGCTGACCCTCGGTGAGTATTTGAGTAGTCGCTCTCTATAAGACCAGCACAATGAATTTCTTCTTACATTGTGGTTTTTCAGTGAACATTCTTCTCTAGGAGGCACAAAAACCAGGTTTAATCTAAGTTGGGACTTTATAGCAATTTACTCATCAAACATTAAACTCAACCTTGTTAAGTATTGGTGGCTAATTATTGCCATATTCCATTGCCATTTTACACATTAACTTGGAAAGATTACATATTATCTTGCCCTGATATATGTCAATACATGTCAAATGGAGAGAACATACCTCATTCCATACATATTGCCATTTTAGGCCAACCTTCCTATAACCTTGCCATTAAATGCTACAAGCCCCTTTCCTTGATTACCTACACACACACACACACACACACACACACACACACACACACACACACACACACACACACATATACAGAGAGAGAGAGAGAGAAAAGATTCATCAAGATTTCTTTTTCTTCCCCTCCCTCATACTCTCACAACAAAGTTCAAGTGAATTTGACGCCTTTCATGATAACTATTAAGGTGTTTCTCAGATTCAAAATGTATAATATATTATATTATATTATATGTATATAATATATGAGCCAGCCCAGAGTGATGCATACATCTAAGGTATAGTCCTAACCCTGGAGATCAACATTCCCTGTTCCTCCCCTGTAGCCTGAGGATCCTGAGCTATATGATTAGTCCTTTTTCTTCCTAGCACAGAGGTTATATTAGTAAAGCAGGATTATCTTTTAAAATTTCAACTCTCTTTCTACAAATAGATTTTCCAAAAAAAGTGACCTTTACATGCTACCATGTTGCCTATTGTGTTTTAGTCCCGTGTGATTGACCATTCATTCTGCAGACATATTCTGGTTCTACAGACTATGTCAGCTGCAAAGAGGTGGAGCCCTATGTCATTCTCAGAGATGGAAAGATTTCTTATTTTAAAGTTGTAAAAGCTTCTATTGTGGCACGACGGCCCCAAAAATGCAGTGCTTCTTTTCCCTAGCATTGCTGATGAGCATAATTACATTCTTTGCTTGATGTATCAGTCCCAAATATAGGGTAGCCATTATTTCAAGTGAATAACCTGCATTCTCCTGAAAATTTTTTATTCCCCTCTGAGACTTTAGAAACCAACATGATGCTGGGTGCTGCCATGATTTTTTTTCTTGGGTAAGGAAGACTGGTTTTTGCCTTTGTCTGAGAATTAGCACTAATATCAATCTCCCCTTGGGTTTCTCCATTGCTATAGAAAGAACTGACAGAAGCCACAGGAACAGAGCCGAAGTTAGCCTCCTTCTCATTTAGAGATTATGATAGGTGATATTTAGATAGAATCTTAATGTTCTCAAAGTGCTTTACATCTCTTTCAGCATTTGTTCCTCACAACAACACTATGAAATAGGTACTATAAATGTCACTTTTACAGTTGAATATACTGAGACTCAGGTTAGATGATTAGTCTGTGATCAAAGAAATAGGATCAAAGGTGAGTTTAAAACCAAGACTTCCTAATTCTGGGTATACCTTTTTTTCCACTATCCCATGCTACCTCTACTAGAAAATGCTCTAAATAAGAGCCAGACTGAATTTCTTTTTTTTTTCTTTTTTCTTTTTTTCTTTATTTTATTTACTGTCAGCACGGAAGTCACAGAAGATCTACAGAAGCTTCTTCCAGGCTTTCCTCGAGTCAGCCCCCAGGCTCCATTCCCCCAGGTGGCTCATAACATGAATTTCGTGCATAACCTACTCCCTATGCAAAATCTGCAACCAACCGGGCAGTTAGAGTACAAGGTATGTGGACAAGGGAAAAGGAATGTCTATAGCATCCTTTGAGACTCCTCTAGATTCTTGGACCTTATCATCACTGGGACTTAAGTGGTTTCCCATTGGGTAAGGAGGATTTTCTTTTCCAACTTGGGTTGGGAGGGCTTATTTGTAAGGAATATGAGGAAGGATTGTAATTCCCTTTAAACTATGATCAAAAGAGCCTTTAGTTTCATAAGGTTAAAGTAAGATGGTTCCCTCCTCTACTTTTCCCCTATCCTATCAAACACCTCTTCCATTATGTCCCTGGCAGGAGCAGTCACTGCTGCAGCCTCCCACTCTACAGCTGCTGAATGGAATGGGCCCCCTTGGCCGGCGGGCATCAGATGGAGGAGCCAACATCCAGCTGCATGCCCAACAACTGTTAAAGCGTCCAAGGGGCCCCTCCCCTCTTGTCACCATGACACCAGTGAGTAGTAGCACAGACCCACTTGGATCACTGACTTTTCTTGGGGTCTTTCATACAAAGGTAGTGTTCCAAAAATATCCCAATCAGGTTTTGGTGTTCTTTTTCCTAGGCTTAAGGTAAAGGTCTTTCCCATTTTCCTAAGAGGAATGGGATTTCTTCCATGATTCTTTATCCTCTTTCTCTTTTAACCTAATAATTTCTCCTTGGTTGTTGCTCAACTTTTTCTTAAAGTGGATCCTGCCTGGAAGAGACCCATTTTCTTTCTGTGGGCTATAACTGGTTTCTGATGTACTAGATCTTCATCCACTATATCCCTACCTCTGCCTCTTTTCATTACAGGCAGCAGCAGCAATAAACAGCAGGTCAGCTCTCAGCCCTTGGCTGGGGATCAGCTTTTCAGTAAAAGCTAATTGAATCTGGTATTCCTTCTAGTTGTTTTTTAAATTGATTTCTGAAAATTTTTCCTAACAAAGCATTTTCTCCTTTTTCAATAACACTTCATCCTGTGTTAGAATTTACAATCATGTGATTTCTTGGTTCCTCCCTAATTCTCTTGTCCCCTCAATTCCTTTGTTTTTAGCATTTTCTCCTTCAAATTATTTTTCTTCCTTGAACTCGAGTTATGTTTAACCATTTTCCTGGTATGTAATCTCACTCAGGAAATATCTAACTGGTGACTGTCTACAAAGCATTATGTTAAGTGCTGTAGTTATTATAAGCCTCAGTATTGTCCTTCAGGAGCTTAGAAACAAGGTAGGGAGATAAAAAGAACACAAATGAAACTTTGAAGATACACTGTGAAACTATAGATGATTATTTGTCCAAGTGAGGTGGACGTAAGAAGTCCAAGTGGATTTTTAAAGTTTCAAAAGAGGGAAAGATGAATGGTGATGAAAATGGTTAATGAAGACTTCATGAAAGAGAGATATCTAGGGATGGTCTAAATGAATGAAATGTGCATCAATAAATCTGGATATGTTTTAACTCGATTGTTCAGTTTCTTTTTTTGTTTCCACTTTTCTTAAAGTATGGTTTAGTGCAGAGAATAAGGAGTCTTGAATTGAGATTGAGCCTCTAACTGCTTACTAGTTGAATGTGATAGACAAGTGATCTCAAATCTCTGAACTTCAGTTTCTTTACCTGTAAAATGGGACTAAAAATACTTGAACTACTTATCTCACTAGGTTGTTGTGAGGAAAGTACTTTGTGACTTGTAAAGTGTTTGACAATTGTGAGCTGCCATATTATTCTGTGCTTGTTGTTGATTATCCTTGTGTCCTATGAGTCTCCCTTACTGAGTTCCAGTCTGAAATAATGATTTGGGTATTTCCTTTAAGAGGAACTTAAGGAAGTAAGCATTAAAAGGGTGCAGGGGAAAGGAGACTCCAAAGTCCCCCCAAAAGGACTAGAAATTTAATAGAAGAACTACCCAATGAGTCAGATTTGGGAAGCAAGAAAAATTGCCAGTAGGCTCTCCTGTGCTCATCATTGCTGTTTCTCTTCAGGCAGTGCCAGCCGTTACTCCTGTGGACGAGGAAAGCTCCGATGGGGAGCCAGATCAGGAAGCTGTACAGAGGTAATGTGACATCTGGCGGAGCTTGCAGAACAGCCTCTCCTGGCAGTCAGCAAAGGCCGTGGCACGGTGCAGCTTTCGACACTGATGGGGCTTCTGGGTGTGCAAGATGGCATGCTCCTCCTTACCCCAAAAGCAACAGAAGACTACCCAGGAAATGAAGTTCCTTCTCTGACAGCAATCACCCCTAAACACTTTACCTGTGCAGCCCCTCTTCCTCTTTTCTTCCATCTTCCCAGGGCACCACCTCAGTGATGTTCATAAGGCATAAAAAAACAAACAAACAAAAAAAAAAAACCTGACACATCCCAATAACTTGTGTGTTTGCTGATAGAAATTGGAGAAGTTGGATTAAGTGAACCCTGATCAGTGCCCCCTGGCATTGGGAGAGCATACCCCTTGTGATATTTACACTGAGCTCTTTCTGGCCCTTTATACCTGAAAGATACACACATACCTTAAAAAAATCTGAAAGAGATATAGACCATTGTTGTTTGCAAGCCTGGATTAGATGCTTTATCACAGAAAGCTTATCATGGCCATCATATACGCTATATTCTATTTGGTTTTATTTTGATGCCCATAGCGCTCTATATGCCAACTATTGAAGTTGCTTTTCCCTCCTAAGGAATGGGACATGGTTAGAGCTCTGCCTTTTTTTTTTTTCTGGAAACACTAGCAATGTTCAAGATCGTGTATTTTTCTTTAAGGGAAATTGGAGTAAAATGATTTTCTTAAGCTCTTAGAGGTAAAGCTTGGGTGCTTTTATCAAATTGGATATTAAACTATTAATGGCTTATTCCTTTTGGCACATTACCACACTATTAATTATCCTCCTATCTGTTAACTGACTGCTTTCTAGTTTAAAAAGACAAAGTAGCTAAAAATAAAAAAAGGCTAGTGTCCCTTTCCATCCTCCTATTGTCTGTGTTTGAGTATTACAGTGCTAAGGCCAGATTGTCCTGGGTCTGAAGTTGGGAAGGAAACATGGGGCGAACACAGAGTGAGGTACAAAAATCACTGGAGATCTCTGCTATTCAAGGAGGGAATACTTGTAATATTCTTTTTTTTTCTGGGAATGTTGCAAACAATTACCACCATACAGACATACAGATAGGTTGTATTAACTGGATTTTAGAAGAGTAATTAAGGGACTTGCTACCTTCCTTCCTTAAATCCCCTTCATCATTTGTTCTTTCATTCCTTCCTTAGACTTCATTTTCAGCTCCCTTACTTTCTTTCCTCTTTGGTCATGCTTTTACAGGAAAACATGCCTGTCAGTTTTTCAATTAAAAACTCCAACCCTCAAATTCACAATAGAGCTGGAGAAAACCTTTAACTTGCTGCAAGAATTTAACTTCTTTATATTTTCATCTTAACAATAGCCCTTTAAAAGACCTTGAGAGAAAACTTAATGAGGTTGGGGGCTTCCCTACCTTTTGAGAATCTTTAATTTTTAATCTTCTTTTTAAAAATTGGGCAGTGCTAAGAACACGACCATGTCTTTATTTCCTTCTTATCAAGAAAATAGCTGTTTCTTGAGCTAACATCACTTTCTTCTTTAGAGATCCAGTAGCAAATACAGGATTTAAATGTGAAATAACATCTCTTTTAACTTCTTATGTAAAGATCTTTATCATCAGCTTACTTTCTTTGACTTAGTGAAATATAACTGAGTTTTCTATGAATAAAGGCCCCAAGCCTTACTGATCAGATGGAATTGTGTTGGGTCTTTCTCAGCACGTCCTCTATGCTCAGAACTGGAAACCATATCCAAGAAGTACCTATTCTTTCTTAAATGCTTCTACTCACCAAGTCTTTTGAAAGTTGGAGGGAAAACAAAAATTTAAGTTAAAAATCAAAGAAGCATCTCTTTATAGGGCAGAGTAATGGAGACAGACAGATTCTCTTGTCTTGCAACTAGTCTTGCTCACTATATTTCTTCAGTTGCTTCTGTTGTATGGTCACTTAGCTATTGAGCCAATTTTGGTTTGGCCAGCTATGCATTCTGCTTTCATTTAGTTCAGGGATCTATGCCACGGAGCCCTTATTTGAGCAGTAAAGAGCACATTTTTTCCTTGTGCCTGCTTTGGAATAACTTCTAATGCTTCTTGCTGGAGAATATTCCTATCTCTCTTTTTCATTATAAAATATGCTCCTGCTTGTTGCAGATACTTGGCAAATAGGTCCAAAAGGCATACACTGGCCATGACCAATCCAACAGCTGAGATCCCTTCGGACCTGCAGCGACAGCTAGGACAGCAGCCTTTCCGTGCCCGGGTCTGGCCGCCTCACCTGGTACCTGATCAGCATCGGTGAGTAAGCCACATGAGCTGTGGGAGACCCTTGAGGCTCAGCTGACAGACACCATCCAACTGAGTTTGAAACAGATGGTGTCAAACAGCAGAGCTCCAAATAGAAGCCACCTGCCATCCTGAACTTAAATGGGATCAGTTCCCTTTGAATAGTGAAAAGGGCAAAGTTTTCCAGCTGGCCCTTGAACTGTGTGAGCTTCACTTTTCCCAAGTACTTTGCACAGCTCCTTATTGTCTTCAGCTGATTCCCAACCTTCTAGTTATTGATTCAGAGATGAGATTAAACCTAAGACCTGCCAGTCGGAGAAGCAACCAGAAAAATCTGCCTGTTGCGGGAAGTTTGATGGCAATATCAGCAGACCTGACTTTTAATGATCAATCTCCTGCAGAAAAATAAGCATTCAATGTCATCTTTCAGTATTACACTGTGCTTCAGGATATGGAAGAAAACTAACTTCTCTGGAAAACAGAACTACGACACCTTGCTTTTTGTTACATATTTGCAAAATCATCACTTCAATATTATAGAAGGAAAATCTTCTCACTTCTCTTTTCAATTGTGATCAGTTTTTTTGTGAGAAAAAAAAAAGCATGGATAGGATTAACCTTTCTAAGAGAACTTTACAAAACCTGAATATTCAAGCCAAATTTGGGAAACAAGAGGAAGATGGGACACACTGTCTAGTTGAATGACTTTAACTAGGATCCTCCAGAAAGGCCATCTTTCTACTTGATAGCATTGTGTATCCAAGAGGAAGCCTCAAGACAAATGGACAAAGCTTTAAAACCCACTTCAAGTCACTAGCTTTTTATTTTGCTTAAATCTCACTGGCAAGATTTATTTGGCATTCTTCCTTGGTTAGATCAAGACAGTTACCAAGGAGATGAGATTGGCGTACTGTTGCTATGAAATCTTTGCAACCAGTTCACACTAGCAAGCTTGGAAAAGTGTCTTTTATTGTCGCTAGATAGCTGCTGCTGTGCTGAACTAAGCCTTGATGTTATCAGCAGAAACAGGTAAACAGCAGACTAAGACAGACTGATTGCCACGCTGGAACTCTGGAAAAATGATAAACTCTCCTCTACCTAGCAGTAACTTCTCATAAAATCATTTAGGAGTCTTGGAAATAACTTAGGGAGTAGATACTTTTTTTCCAATCAGTCCCTTCCTTCACTTATCAGCTCTAGTCTCTATCATTACCAAAAAGATGTTACTTCTTTTCTCTTTTACCATCAAATCATTGCATGTTAGCATGAGTAATTCAAGTTCCAAATTGGATTCTCTGAATTCCTGAGATGGTATCCTTATTAGGAAAATGTACAAATTAGCCTACATTTATAGGCAGTTGTGCCTATCCAAATCCCCCTGGACCTTTTACATTATTTGAGGAAAATCATATGAGCTCCGAATACACATCAGGGTCCTTTTATTTGGTTTACATCCTACTTCAAAGTAGTGTCAAAGCTTTGCCTTTTAGAAACTTGCCTGCTGGAATAAGAACATTCTTTTTAGAATATTCCAAGAGGTCTTTACAGCTAAATCAGTTTGAGTGGGGGCGGGGGGAGGTGGGGAGGATGGAGGATGCACACAGTGGGAGTAAAGAACCCAGTAAGTTTGGATGAAGTCACCAGAATATGACAGCAGAGAGGGGATTGAGGTTAGATAATAGGGAAAACCCCCCAACATTTCAGAGCTACTGAAATGGAGGTTTTTAAATGAGATCTCCTCTAAAGTTCTTAAAGACCACTTTACACATCCATCTTTTTGAAGTAATTTAGGTGTATAGTTCAGTTTGGAGGTAGAAGGAGTCTGATTGAACTCAGTCATGAAAGTCTGTGGTGTTTTTTGTTTTGTTTTGCCAACCTTGAATGCCTACTGCCCAGTGGAAAAGGGTTCCCTTAACTCAGTTTCATTTCTTACACATTTGGGCATAGTTTAAAAATAAGTAAGTAAAATTAACAATGTCCTAAAATACAGAGTAGTGATTTGCCTAAAGTTGACTGTGGAACTCGAGTATCAGTCCATTATTCATTATCTAAACAGCTGATCTCAGTCTCTGATCGGTTTTCAGACTCTTTTCATGGGTGGTGAATACTTACAATGAGACTACTTTGGTCTCTTGTGACTCCATAGAAGGGGTCGGTCTCCTGAGTGATTAAGACTTGCTTGATCATTTAATAACTTTGAGGAGCCATGAAGTTTTGGAAGGAGATAAAAACACAGCTGAATCCACAAAGTTGTCTTCCTTAGTAAGCTTGACTTAGCCTCTTTCCGAGGTTAAAATGGAAAAAAAATGACTAAGAATATTATTTTGGAAAGAGCTAGACCTTGTCACTGGTAAACCTTGTATCTAGTGATTCTGAAGCAGATCTTCACTCACATTGGTGCCCAGCAACATCAAGATTCAGATAGTGAGTAAGTCTTTAAAATAGAAGTCATTACTTGGAGAGGAAGGGGATTTCCATCCCCACCAGGCCTGTCCCTTTTACATCTCTTCCGTCATCAGAGTCCCTCCCTTGTCTGGAGTGTATCTGAGCTCTTGTTAGCCCGCCTCCTTGGCTGTGGCTTTGTGTCAGTCCAGAGTGAGTCATTGGCAGGACAGCGCATCCTATCACTGAGTTCAGCGGCTGTCACCCCTGCCCTGGGGAGGAAACTTGATCGAGGCCCTGGCTGCCGGAATGCTGCTTTGGCAGTCTGACATGCATGCATATGCATGCCATATGCATCTCTTCTGATTAGGTAATGAGAGTTGTATCACCTTTAGCCCTGGTGCTGTCTCAAGCACATCTTATTGGCGGCCAGGCTCGTGTCTGCCTTCGTTCTGAAGGCCCTGCTCTCCCAGGATGTGTGTCTTTGCAGAGTGGTCACATCACTACTACCCCATCTTCTGGGGAAGGGGGCAGGCAGAGAATGAGGAGGAAATCTGCTCCTTCTTGGGAAGGTTTCTTTTCAGAATGGCCAAATGTTTTAGCCCATGGCTATCTTTCCTTTAGCTGTCAAGTCGTGTGCACCACTTTGAATCCTATAGAAAATTATTGGCTTTTCATTCAAGTTTGGCAATAGTTTAATGAAGTTTAGTATCTGCACGAAATGAGAAGTACTGAAAATATACTTACAGCTACAGGACATAATGGATATAGTTCTGGGCCTAGAGTTAGAAAGACCTGATTAGTTCAAATCCAGGCTCAGAAATTTACTAGCTGTGTGGATATGACCCTGTGGTCTCTGATCTCTGATGGTCTTTGTTTCCTCCTCTGAATATGGGGCATTAATAGCACCTATCTCCCAGGGATCTTGTGAGGATCAATTAAGGTAATGTTTGTAAAGCACCTAGCATAGTGCTTGGCACAGAGTAGGTCCTTAAAGGAGGAGGCAGGTCTGCCTTAGGAGAGTTACACCAGCCCCTAGTATAGAACTTCAAAATTCCATGCAAAATAAAAAGCTGACTACAATTCTTCTCTGAAAATACTGATCTCTTAATATAGAACTTATTTCTGAGAGAATTTGTAGCCAAATCAGTATGAACTCCTGCTTGAATGACACGATCATAGATGGAAGGGTTTTCCTGCTCAGTTTAAGCTGGGGACATTCAGAAATCATCACTCTTTATGGCCCCAGGTTTAGGTGTCTGTAAAGACTGGATCCATTTGGTCTTCACATTTTCATAATCTTGGTAAAGTTTGAGGGGCAAGGTATAAAGCACTGGCTTTAGAAGCAAGAGACCAAAGTCAGAGGCCCATGTCTGGTCCCCACCAGCTGTGTAACCTTAAGGAAGCCACTTAGTGGAACTTTGGTGTCTTCCTCTGTTAGGTAGGAATAATCCTATTTGCATTATCTACCCCACAGGGTTCTTGTGAGGCATGAGCTTCACTCTATAAATATAAGGTTACTATTATCAGCATCATTAGGCTTAAAAGGTAAAGGCATGAGCTCCTTGAGAGCAGGTGCCAGCTTGTCTTTCTCTGTGTCCCCAGCACTTAGCTCTGCACTTGGCAGGATAGACACTTAATAAATGCTTATTGTCTAACTCCCATCAAAGGTAAGTTGAAATGGAAAGTGCACAGAAGTTCTCTGAAAGGAAGACTCAGCCTATAGAAAGTATATGTCAGTTCCTTGGATACAACACATCTGTAAAATATTCATGTCCCTATGACAAATATAGACCATCTGCTGTCATGCATGGTCCCTGGGTGAACATTTAGTATGTTCTGGAGCAGGCAGTCCTCCTTTTAAAAATTGTGTTTTCAGAGCCCTTGGAGACACCCAGTCTCTAATCTTCTTTTCCCTTGTGCTTAGCTCTGTCTACAAGGACTCCAACACCTTACACCTTCCCACAGAACGTTTTTCCCCTGTGCGCCGGTTTTCTGATGGGGCTGCAAGCATCCAGGCCTTCAAAGCTCACCTGGAGAAAATGGGCAACCACAGCAGCATCAAACAGCTGCAGCAGGTAAAGGAAAGGCTACAGGTGCTGCTGCAAGAGTATGATTAATACAGACAGCCCAGACAGGCTCCCCAGGAGGGTTACATACGGTCCTTCTGTAATACACAGCAGCAGGATTGCAGCTCATGGCTTAAGAAAATAATCATTTTCTTGTAAGAGGTCTCTGCTCTCTAATTAAGAAGCTCTTTCTTTGCCGTCTACCACTACCTAGAGACAAGACTGTTGTAGTCCCTAGGTTTTCCAGGAGAGTATCTTGTGTTTGGGTTGTACCTTTTTCTCCAAGACAATCCTGACATTCTTCTACTGGTCAGTGGTCTGTATGAGCCTGTGGTTATAGCCACCTGGCTGCCTTGGTGAATTAAGAAATGTGCATTTAGATTCAACATGAGTCTGTAATTGAATCTTGGCCTTTGGGAATGACTGATCTTTGAATGGCACCAGCTATGTGTGTGTGTTTTACAGCAGACCATAGTCTCCATTGTTACCCAAGTCATCATGGGATGTCAGAGCTGGCACAGGGACTTGTGCAGCTTTTTTCATGTTTCTGTATGACAGCCTGATTGACTATATTTAGCACACAAATAGAAACATCAGTTTCTCTGTACCAAGGACACTTCATCTCCTGTGACTTTTTCTGCCCATGAGACTGTGGAGCATCTGTTGCCACCAGGGTATGGCTCCATCGAATCTGTATTAACTGCATTCATTCCAGGAGTGTGAGCAGCTGCAGAAGATGTATGGGGGACAGATTGATGAGAGAACACTTGAGAAGACCCAGCAGCAACATATGTTATACCAGCAGGAGCAACATCATCAGATTCTCCAGCAGCAGATTCAGGTAGGTTTCTCCAAGCTCTCTCCAAGTTTAGGAGGGCTTTGATTTTCAAGCCATTTGTCTAACAACATCGAATGAAGTTTTTAAAAGAAGTCTTAGCAATAGCAAACCCTTTTAAGGTTTGCAAAGTGTATTAACATGGATTGTCTCATTTTAGTGATATTTTAAGAGTTGACATGTACGATAAAATGCAAAATCTTCTGGGAGCTGAACAAGATAGACAGATATCTTAGTCATTGAAACTTCTACCTTTTTCTTCCCAGGAGAACAGCCCACTATGATGTTATAATTCAACATGATTTTTCTTTACTGATTTTAGGATTGTATCCGTCCTCCTCAACCTTCTCCACCTCTTCAGGCTACATGTGAAAACCAGCCAGCCCTTCTTACCCACCAGCTACAGAGGTGATATGTTTTTTTGCTTTAGATCCAAGACATCTCAACAGTAAAGAACTTTAGGGCCAATTGATTTGTCATGAGAAAGCTGCTAGCTTTCTAAGGCATTCTCTCTGAAAGTTCCCATTTTTAAAAGCTAAATTAATAATACAGTATTTGGTTTAAATTTCAAAGAGCAGTCCTTCAATTCAACTGAACAATTATTTATTCAGTGTTTACTATGTTTAAGACACTCTTCTAGACACGTCCTTGAAGTCATACCCATTTGTGTAGCTTTATTTCTACTTGCTTATTCCCACTAAATGGGTAACTTGAAGACTTGGCACAAGAAACTGAACATAGGCCTCCTTTAGACTCTGCTACTATCTTTTATGGGGAGTCTGGTAAACTAGGGAGAGTTATTGTTTGAAGGACCCTGTGGATAATGTGTGTCTATCATAAGCCTTAAAGCTAAGGACCTGCTGGTCTGTAAGGTAATGATTGAGTGGTTGACTTCAACTTCATGATTGTGATAAAATCTTCAGAGATTTGTTTGTGTTTCTTTTTAAAGGTTACGGATTCAGCCCTCTAGCCCTCCCCCCAGCCACCCCACCAACCATCTCTTCAGGCAGCCCAGTAATAGCCCTCCCCCTGTCAGCAGCAACATCCTCCAGCCTCATGGTGAGTGGGAGAGTCGGGCAGAATCATTGTGTGTCATGTGGAAAGGAGAAATAGAATTTCTCATTAGATATAAGCCCTGGAACTCTAGTGGCTGTTTAAAAATAATACTTTTTTGTGAAATATTATATTTATGCCATAGCATACCACTCCCTGGCTCAATTTGATTCTACAGCCTATTAGATTTTTGATTAGAGGTAAGAGGTCATTGTTTTGACTGGCTTCAGGTGTAAAGACCCCTAAGGATTTGTTTTTACAAAAAGTGTTAGTCCCCTCAAAACCTTCTGGGAAGAACCTAAATTGGCCTTGAGATGATATCAGACTAAGATTCTTATTGTCTATCAGTTTCTCCTGACTTCTACCCTAATTGCTTAGATACTTAGACGATGCCTTATCCCCAGGTGCTGCCTCTTCTTCCCAGTTTCAAGGCTTGCCATCCCGAAGTGCAATCTTCCAGCAGCCTGGGAACTGTTCTCCTCCCCCCAATGTGACACTGACCTGCATGGGCCTACAGCAACCTGCCCAGTCTCAGCAGGTGACCATCCAGGTACAAGAGCCATCCGATGTGCTCAGCAACATGCCAGGGTCATCAGCAGCTGGGCGGGGCATGTCCCTCAACTCCTGTGCCAGTCAGATTCAGATGCAGCACCGTGCCAACCTGATGGCCTCCCTCACGTATGGGCACCGCCCATTGTCCAAGCAACTGAGTGCCGACAGTGCAGAGGCCCACAGGTAAGGCTCTCCGGGGACACCTTTCAGGTGGCCTAGGATAAAGTGAGAAGAATCTTCTCCTCACATTCCCCCCACAGCATGATGAGGGCGAAGGGATAATCTGAACTATGTCCCTGGACCAAATGCTCCCACTGTGTTCTAAAGTCAGGCCTTCTAGAAGCTTGGGAGGTTCTTTGTAAGCTGTTTAGTGATCCACGGTCAAGGTACTAATGAGATAAAGGGAGAAAATGGCATGAGAAAAGAAAAACAGCAGCCCGTAATGGTAATACGCTTTTCAAAAATCTTGGGCTATTTCTTCTAGCTTTCCTTCCCATCTGTCTTTCTCTCTTGAAACCAGTGCTTCTTAATTATCTGGAAGACGTTTCAAAACAAACCGATAACTTCCTCCTACTAAGGTTGGTCATTTGTTTCTAGCCTCCTTAGTTCCTTTTAGCCATTGCACAGGACATGCATGGGAAGGTAAAAATGGATGAGGGAGAATGATACCTATAACCCTTCTTCTAGGGACCTCCTGTTGAAGGAAGGTAAGGGCTATCCTTTGAGATCTCGGACTCCTCGCACGGATCTTGTGTGTTTATTGTCTTTTGTGTTTGCAGCTTGAACATGAATCGGTTTTCCCCTGCTAATTATGACCAGGCCCATTTACACCCCCAACTGTTCTCGGACCAGTCCCGGGCCTCTCCCACCAGCTACAGCCCATCCACCGGAGTGGGCTTTCCTCCAACCCAAGCCCTGAAAGTCCCCGCACTCGACCAGTTCCCTACTTTCCCTTCCAGCGCACATCAGCAGCAACAGCACTACACCACGTCGGCACTCCAGCAGGCTCTGCTGTCCCCTACGCCGCCTGACTATCCACGACACCAGCAGGTCCCCCACATTCTCCAAGGACTGCTATCCCCCCGGCACTCACTCACAGGCCACTCGGACGTTCGGCTGCCTCCGGCAGAGTTTGCACAGCTCATCAAAAGGCAGCAACAGCGACAGCAGCAGCAGGAGTTACAAGAATTATTCAGGCATATGAACCAGGGGGATGCTGGGAGCCTGGCTTCTGGTCTAGGGGGGCAGAGTCTATCAGAGTGCCAGGCTTTGTCTTTGCCTTATCAGAATACTGACTCATATCACCACCATCACCACCACCACCACCACCACCATACCAGCCCCCAGCATCTCTTACAAATCAGGGCCCAAGAATGTATCTCCCAGGTTCCCTCGGCCACCCCGGCTCATGGGTACGCACACCAGCCGGCGCTGATCCATTCAGAGAGCATGGAGGAGGACTGCTCGTGTGAAGGAGCCAGGGATTGCTTTCCCGACAGTAAGAGTTCAAACACTTTGACCAAAGGTTGCCATGAGAGCCCTCTGCTATTGAATACAGGAGGGCCTGGAGACCCAGAATCTTTGCTAGGAACTGTAAGCCATGCACAGGAAATGGGGGTGCATCCATATCGACATCAGCCAGTGACTGGATTCAGTAGAAATAAAGTGCCCAGCAGAGGTAAGAGCCCCCTCCTCCGGGAGAAGAAGGCATATCCACCATGGCCCACTTGGGCGTGATTTTGGTTGTCAGGATTACCTGGTAGTCTCTGGTGTTACTAATCCAAAGACAGGTTTTGGTATTAAATAGTGAGGCTCAGAACTTTCCCTTTGGTGAGACAAGACCAAGGAAAACGCCTGTCACTAAAAGACTGGTTTGAAATAATTCAAGTTCTTTCCCTTGCTTAATTCTCATTTCCGTTCTTTTTTTTACTTATAAGTAAGCCAGGAGTAGAAATAATAAAGATGAGCCTCTCCATCTCAGTTCCTGCCTGGAGTGGACCAAAGAGCCAGTTTGATTCATAAGATAAAAAAAGCATTTCTCTTTAAGGATTATCAGAGCCCATCTGGATCCCACGGATGCACTTTACTGGCTCTCTTACTTTCTCTTCCTAAATAATGTCCATTACATAGACATGTTTGGGAAGGACATCAACATATATTTCTCTTCATCCCAGTTTATTTATTTATTTATAATGTACCTGATATATATTAGATACTATCCTCAGCTCTGGAGCTGCCAAGATAAAAATAAAGTAATCTTTACCTTCAAGGAACTTAGATTCTACTGGGGAGATTTAACATACGCAAAAATAAGTAAATATAAGGCAATTTAATATGGAAGTGACAACAGTAGGAGGAATCAGGAAAAGTTCTTGTGCAAGTGGAGATGAGAAGGAACGTGGAAAACATCTTTGTGAATGCAAGAGGAAGAAAAGCTAATAGAGTTGACCAAAATGAAAATTTATGTAAAGGGAGATAGTATGAAATGAGGCAGAATAGGTAAGTTAGAACCAAATTGTAGAAATACTTAAATACTGAGCAACGTGTATGTTAGCCCTGTATTCTTCAGTCCAAAAGCATGGTTTTAGCAGGTATAAAGGACATAATAAGTTCAATAGTAAGGGAGGAAAGTGAATGAACTTTATAGAGAAGATCTGGGGAGTGTAATGGTGAACATGTGGAAAGTGGTGGACTAAGTTAGTAGGTCTGTTTCAGTTCTAATTTTGACTGTGCAACTTTATGTGACCTTGGTTAGTTTACATAAATAAGGCAACCAGATCAAGAGAGGTTATAGGTTCCCTGGTTAGAAATTCATTCTGCCCTGGTAAGACTGTAGCTAAAATATACTATTCACTACAGTGAATATAGTATACACTACCGAGCAAAAGAGACATTGGAAGGCAGACATTATGGCTAGAGAACTTGTTAATTGGAAAAAGAAATTAAAAGCTTGGGGGAACATTATAATTTTTTTCAGATATATATATATATATATATATATATATATATATATATATATATAGGGTTGTCGCATAGGATAAAGTTTGAAAGTCATTATAAGGAGGCAGATTGTAACCCAATAGAAGGCAGAGTTTTCTAATGGAGGTTTATGAGAAAATAGATGGTACTGGGAGTTAGTTGGCTCCCCACGACTAGAGGTCTTTGACTCCATCAGGGATATTTTAAGAAGAGATTGCATGCTTTTAGTAGAGTTTAGGCTAGATGACCTCTGAAATCCCTCCTAATTTGGATGACTATAACTTAGCTAAGCCTTAATTTTCCCAGTTATTTAAAAAAAGAAACAAACCAGTGCAGAAGTACATATTAAGCAACTACTATGTGCCAGACATTGTGCACTGTGCTTGAGATACAAATATAGAGAATGAAAAAATCCATATTTTCAGTTAATTTACATTCTATCAGGGAGACAAATGTACATAATTAAAATAAATGTGGAATGAGCAAATACAAGATAATTTGGGAGGAAGGGCAGTTAGCAGTTGGGAAGAATCAGGAAAATGGTCATGTAGATAGTGGTGCTTGAATTGCATTTTGATGGATGAGAGGGTAAGCTTGAAGCTGAGATGAGAAGTATATTCCAGGAATTCCAGTGCAGAGCCCCAGAAGATAGTGTGTCATAGGTGAAGGCCATTTTGGCTAGAGCACAGACTGCAGGAAGGGGAATAATTGTAAAACAAGGTCGGAAAGATAGGTTAGGGCCATGTTACAAAGGATTTTAAAAACTATTAAGAGTTCAATAAAAAGGATACAGTATTTTTTTCTGTCTACTTGATAGGGTTGTGAATATTAAATGGAATAATGTGTGTTGGAATTGTTGGATAAACTATAGAGTGCTACACAAATATGATGTGACCCAGAGATTTGAAAGTTAGACACCAAATATAGCATAGGATTTGACAGGACTATGTCATTTTCTGACATTTGTGAGAAGTGTTTTCTCTGATATTATAAAGGATAGTTGCTTTATCCCTTCCCCCCTCTTGCCTAAAAAAAAAAAAAGAAACAAAGAAACAAAGAATTTATTCTTGTTAGCTATTGTTGGAACATGAGGTTCTCTTTTGGTTATAGCCTTCATCTAGTTACATAAGACTTATGGCCCCTGTCCTATGCTCATCAGTAACTTTTTGTTATCATTAGTCAAACATAAAAATGGAAAAGATAATGCTATCAAAAATCATGTCCCCAGATCCTTACCTTTTTTCTGTTGTTTTTCTTGGGTAGCTTCTGATTTTTTCCTCCTGTCTACTGTAGATTCATACACCATTCATTCAAACATACAACTAAATTTGTGAAGGAATTAAGTTTAAAAATATCAAATGTAGAAATAATATACATTCTAGCCAAAGTGACCGCATGTAAAAAAAAATATTGGAGTTAACTAGTCACAAGACTGATTATGGCGTGGCTGTGAAAGTATTTGATGCAGACCAAGGCTGCATGAGCAGCCAATGATTATCCATATCTGGAGGTATTGTAGTCTGCATGAACCAGAGACACATAGAGTACTATTGTCAGTTCCCAGAACCACTTTTTGAGAGAAACACTGATAAACTGATTTCATCCAAAAGAGTAGTAGATATGGAAATCATGCTTCCTTAGGCACAGCTAAGAAAGCTGGGGATTTTTAGACTGGAGAAAAAAATAAATCTGTCAATAAACAATGCTTCAGTAAAAGTGTTTTCTGTCTGTCAAAAGACTGCTTGAAGCACTAGGTTATACATCATCATCATCATCATCATAATCCTTGCCCTCAAATAGCTTACCTTCTAATGTAAGGAGATAACATTTGTAAGTCAGAATACACAAGATGAAGAGAGAGTAAATGGAAGGCAACCATAGAAAAGGGGCACTAGAATGTGGGGGGACCAGGAGAGGCCTCCTAAAAAGGGTATATTTAAGATGAGTCTACAAGAAAGGCCAGGATTCTAAGAGTCAGATCAGAGGTTGGTTGAGGAGATAGCATTCCACACATGGAGATGGGATTTGGAATATCTAGTACAAGATATAACAATTAGGCTGTTATAAATGGGTTGTAGAGCTTGAAGAAAATAATAAAATATAAGAAAGAGAGAAAGAAAAGAAGGGGTAAAATTGTAAAGAGTTTTAAATGCCAAAGGATCTTATATGTTAACTCCTAGACTTAATTATTGAGTGGAGAACAGGAAGGTGACATGGTCAGATGTACCCCTTTGGGGAAATTACTTTGGCAGTTGTGTGGAAAATGAATTGGAGTAGGAAAAGATTTAGAGCAGAATGACCCATTAGTGTACTAATCCAGGAAAGAGGTGAATAAGGGCTTGACATAGGGTTGGGCTCTGATTGGAAAAAAGACACACATGAGGGAGATATTATAGAGAAATAAATTGCAAGATTCCACAACTGATTGATCTTGATTTGGGTAACTATGAGGCAACAAAGTAAAGTTGAGTATGACATGCAAGTTCTAAATTAAATGACTAGGAGGATGGTGGTGATCTTGGCAGTGATGGAGAAGTTTAGAAGAAGCGAGTTTTGTTTTAGACATATGGAGTTTGAAGTCCTATGAGCATTCAGTTAAAAATATTCAGTAAACCTTTGATGATTCAGGAGTAGAGCTCATTACAGACATTGGTGGAGAAATGGATCTGGAATCATTTGATTGATGACGATGATAATTGAACCAGTAGGAGCTGATAGGATGATGGGGTCACCAAGGGATCGTATAAGGAGCAAGGAGAACAACCCGTGTGACACAACCTTGCAGCACACTCAAATTTTGGGGGCATTACATGAAGATATATTAAAAGCAACTCGGAAGGGGCGGTGAGACAGGACGACCAGGAAAGAACAGTCAGGAAAACCTGGAGAATAGAGCTCTTAGGAGATAAGGCACTTCACAGGATCAGGTATTTTTGAGAGGTCAAGAAAAATAAGGATCAAGAAAGAGACCATTAGATTAGATCACTGGAGACTTTGGACAGAGCAGTTCCAGCTAATAATGAGGTCAAAAACCAGATTGCAAAAGATTTAGACAAGAGTGTTAGAAGTGGAGGCAATGATTATAGACAGCTTTAGTTGAAGGGAAACAGAAATAAAGGACCCTAAGTGACTTTGAAGAGCAGGTATGAAAGACTTTTTGAAAAGCTGGATGGCTCCAGAGAGTGGGCAGACCTAGCACAGGTGGATAGAACTGACTGAAAGATTCCAACTCAATACCAGGAAGAACTTTCTAGCAACTAGAGTTGTGGATGCCTTATGAAATAATGAGATCGTTGTTGGTGTAAAGGTTCAACTAGCAGCTGATTAACTACCTGCAAGGAGGTTGTAAATGACCTCAGGTCCCAACCAACCCTAAGATTCCATGAATTTCAGAGTCCACACTGTATCCTGTTAAGATGTCTTGAGTACAGTTCATGTTCTTCAATTCTCTTGGCACTGGTTTAAAGTGCTAATAATCTTTTTCAAGTCTTCCCCTGCCAGTAATTTTCTCTCAATTCATTGTTCTTCCTCTAATTTTACGGAGTTGGAGTCCTTTTGACTACCTCACCTTTTTTCCCCTCTTCTTCTAGTCGAGCTTTTTGTCTTTAGTTTTCTCTTTTGATGTATAAAGGATTTAGATCCTTTTCTATATTAGTCTCAGTTTCTACCCCATTAGCTTCTAGGCATAACTGGTGTCTTAGTAGACACCTCCCTTAGTAACTTGTCTCACTGGCACCAACTACAAATCCCAAGTTCTCTCTTACCCTTCTAGCCATTGACCCAAGCCATCCTCCTATCCCTCAGCTTCTAGTTATTTTCTCTACCTAATCTATTCTCAAACACCCTTTTGGTGTTCTTCGTTTTCCTTCCCTTTCCACTTTACTTCTAGACAGTGTTTGCCTATCTAGATGCAGGTCACCTTATTCCTTTTACAACAGTGACACTGTTTTATGGATCAGAGTTTTGTTATATAAACCTGGAGTCTGGTACATTCAAGGCCTTGAAAAGCAGTAGTTATCTTTAGTTTTTAATAATCCCATTCTCAGATTTATAATATATATGTATAGATTGAAGTTAACTCCTATTTATTTTGGAAAATCTCACAATGGTGATCCCTTCAAAACATAAAATGCTTTTTAAAAAAACAAGCAAACCCATTACAATGGGTTCCATTGCCTGGTCAATGGGATGACATGAATTCCTTTCTCTATCTCTGAGCCATCACTCTGGAAGAGTAATTACGTTGAAACAGGCACCTGCCACCTGTGTCAAAGGGGCAGAATGATCCATCAGAACACTACTTGTTTATTTCTTGGCTCAAAGACTTTCTTTTTGATTACATTTCCAATTATAAAGATCCAATAAGATAGATGATATGGAATACTGTCATGTGGGAGGAGGTTTAGTCTTTCTCTGAATGACCTCAGTGGGTAGCATCACGAGCCTTAGGTAGAAGATGAGATTCAAATTATATTTCAGTATAAGAATTAAGTATAAGTTTCTAATAGACCTATCCAGAAGTGGAATGAGCAGTTTCAGGAAGGAATGAGTTCCCCAGTGAGGTGACCATTTGTCACAGTGTTGTAGAGAAGTTCCTATGCAGGCATGAATTGAACTAGAAGATTTCTGAGGTGGCTTCCATCTCTGTGAGTGTGTGAACTTCCTCAAAAGTATAAGAAGGTATTTAGAAGATACCTTTCTAAAAGGGTAGGCAAACAGTACTTTTCAGTATACCTCTCTGGGGATGTATTACATACATACACTGCATTACATATTTCTATATCTTGTGCTTATTATTAGTTCACTTGGTGATTTTGCCAGCTTGTCATTTTTTAGAAGAAGCCACATTCTCTTTTTATATAAACAGTATCTTGGATAAATCACCGGACTCGGTGCAAGAAAAAATAGTGACAAATTAGACTTCACTTATAGCCTTTAAAAGGGTTAAGTACCCATGTCATACCCTTGGTCAGAGCAGCTTTGAAGAGTCTGCAAATGAATAAAGACAAGTCAACATTGACAGATGCAACAGGATATTGTGCAAGCTGTCCCAGCTACTACACTAGGTGGGTGGTCTGTAGAGTGATTTCTCAAGTGGAATTAGGCCAACCAGTCATTTTTTCCCTTGTGTGGTCACCTCCTGATCATCTCAACCTTTGCCTGTTCACACTTCTGCTAAGGCAAATCCCTGCCATGGTACTCCATAGGCCACTTTCCTTTATTTAAAAATTTTGCCTTTGCCTCAATGATCTTTGAAATCATGGAAAGAACAACAGAAAAAAGTTAATCCCAAACTTGTCTTAAAACCAAACGTGAACAGCCTTCTTAATGTTAAGTTTATCTTCTCATGATCACTTTTAGTCATTCCTTCTCTTTCTCATCTTTATTCCCTAGTTATCCAAGGGTCCTTTGGTGCCACTTATTGTCCATCCTTAAGAAATCCTCGATTGGTCCTAGCATTGCCTCAAGTCCTAAATATCTCTTCCCTTCCACAGCCAGTTGCCTAGAAAACGCTCTCTATGTGCACTCTCTCCCATTTCTGTCTTCACTTCTCCCTCCACCCTTTGTAATTACTTCATCAGTAAACAAAAACTACTCCCTCAAAGTCACCATTGTCTTAATTGCAGACCTGTGGGCCTTTTCTCAACCCTCTTCCTTCTTCACCTCTCTACATCTGACATTGTTGCCCTCCCTTCCTTGGATGCTCTCTCTGCTTGGAGTTTTCAGGATTTCACTCTCTCATTTTTCCCACCTGCCTGACTTCAGTGCCCTATTATCATCCATCTCTCAACCTCTCTGGCTTTGCCTTGAACTTTCTCACTAGAAAGTCTTTAGAATCCTTTCTAAAAGGATGGTGACTTGCTCATCTCCCAGCGCTCTCTTGTCCTGGGATGGCCCCAGTTCTGCATCACCAGAGCTTATGGGATGTCTGCGGCAGAATGGTTTGTCTCAGTCTGCACACCTCCCCCGAAGGGGGCCCCAGGCTTGCCTCCTCATTGCAGTTACATTTACCTCACCCTCACATATATATATTATATATATATATATATATATATATATATATTTTTAACTTGCTCTGTGTCAGATACTGTGCCAAGAACTTTACAATTATTACTTCATCTGGATTCTCACAACAGCTCTAGAGTGCACAGATATGGAAACTGAGGCAAAGGGGGGTGAAATGACTTATCCAGAGTCCTGCCCAAGGCAGAGTTTGAACTAGTGTCTTCCTCCTTCTGGGACAATTCCTTCATTCTACCTGAGACCTTTCCTGAGCCTCCCAGCCAAGGGTCTTCTCTCTTAGAGAATTACCTCATATTTACTCTGTCTATCTTGTATTTGCTTCTAGAAACACGTGTTATCTCCCCTGAGAGAATGTAAACTCCTCTAGGATAGAAGCTGCTTCAGAGAGTGCTCTTAATAAACAGTTATTGATTGGCTTAGGGTTCAAATTTCATTCCCCCTTATTAGTTAATATTTTTATCTTTTGACCTCTCAGTAATTTTCCAGGAAGCCTTATCAGCTTTGGTTTGATGGGGACTGTTTTCCCAAGGTTTGATGTTCTTCCTCCCCACCAAAAAAACCACCCACTCTTATTTATATTCCCAGTTGCCAGGCACAGAAAATTCATGCCAGCCCCTCTAATCGTTCTCAGGGTTGAACATAGAGAGCCTGGTTGTTTGTTTGCTTACTCTAGTAAAGCACCATCTTGGATAATGTGTGTGTATGTGTGTGTGTGTCTGTGTGTGTTTGTGGTTTTGTATGTGCATGTGTCTCCTGAAAACTAAAATATCAGAAATATTCTGCTCATTTGCAAATATATCACTAGCTCTTCTCTCACTGGATCAGGCTCCTACGATTCAGCTGGTTCTCTTGGATTTTTTTTCTATAAGCTGGCACTAACAGTAATAGCCCTTTGGCCTAAGAACTTGGGATTCAACAGGTAGAAGTCATCTGTGTAAGGCAGTGAGAGATAATGGAAAAGAAAAACGTAGCTGGGCCAGGAGAATGGACTGTTCCATAAGCTAGCTTGTGGTGTCAGGCACGTTGTTTACTCTGTTTCCTCACTTGTCAAGTCCTGAACATCTCTACTTGCCTTTTCCTGAGACCAAAAATAAGCAGACTCTGGAAAATAAGAACTGCTATTCAAATACAGCGTATTGCGGCAGAGTTGTTTGTTGGCAGTGCAAAACAGGAAAGTTTCCAGATTCACACGTCCAGTGTTGGGCCACATCTAGGGGCTTGCTTTGTTTGGAGTCTCTTGACTGTGCCTAAGCTGAGGGACTGTTTGATTATGTAGCACAATTTGTGCTTTTTTCCCCCTTAATAACTTTTTAATTTTTTTTTTCTCTCCCAAACGCATCCTCTTCCATCTTCTCCCCCATTCCAACTCCTGATACCTTTACAGAAAAAACTAGCTATAAGCAACTCACTTATGTAGCATGTAATGTTTTACAAATGAACCTCTTATTAACACAAACTGAATTGTATAATCAGCTTTATTTGTGTATGGCGACTGCACATAGTAGACATTTGATGATGCTTTTTTAACTGAATTTGAATAGAGGTTAGCTGGGAGTTTATCTCTTTCAGTTTTTCTCCACTGTGTTATTTTTCAAGATGATTTTCGTATCATTAACTGCATTTGTAACTGGTATTTTCCAGTGCCACCTCTCTAGTACCCTGCTATTAGAGAAACCCAGGCATTTAGAATTGTAGGGGCCATGATCCTATGGAAGACATTATATGATTTAAAACTAAAAGGACACTAGAAATTCTGTAGTTCACTTCCTACATTTTTAAGATTAAAAAGCTCGTGCCTAGAGAGGACAACTGACTTGCCGATTTAGGACCTTAAAAGGTCGCCTAGTTTAACCCCTAACCTGATTCAAATGAATGGCTTCTGATAATCAATTGACAGGCATTTCTTAAATGCTTTCTAGGTGCCAGGTATTATTTAGGCACTTGGGATACAAAGGAAAGACAAAAACTGTTTCAGCTTTCAAGGACCTTATGTTTTAATGGACCGCAACCTTTACCATTTGTCACTTACACTGATCAAATAACTATATGACGCTGCTGGTTTAGAATTAAGGTAGATTTTCCACACCCTATCCCACCCGTTTTATTTGAAATAGAGAATTAGGAGGAAATTGGTATTGCATCCTACTGTTTAACCTCCTTGTTCCTCCAGCAACAAACTATCCCCTCAATCCTAGCTGGGATTGGTAGAGAACTCACTGATGAAATCAGTATAATTTCATATGAAAGTTAAAAAGTATTAGCCCATTGGGTGGAGTTAATTCTTCAGAGAAAAGACCTCACACCTGTCATAGGAATCTAACCTTTTAAAACAAATACAATATTTAAGTTTTATGACGGTAGAAACTAAAGGAATATCCAGGCATTCTTCCATCAACACAAGAGTCTTCCTGATTGTCCCTGAGAACAGAGAAATGTATTTTTACCAGCTATCCCTCTTCAACTCTGGAGCCGGATCCTCAGGTCATGGAATCACTGACTTTTAGAATAATCCAAACCAGATTAATGGGTAAGCATTAGCATAGCACAACAGACATAGAACTAAACAGAAAATTGAAAACTTGGGTTTAATTTCCTGAGCTCAGACTAATCATTTAATCTCCTTTGGCATACAGTTTATCTGTAAAATGAGAGGGTGGGATTCAGTGGCCTTGGGAAGCCCTAGTTCTGACATTTTGTGATGTCCTCCTACAGGCTCTCTTCTAGGGAAAAGGTAACCAGTCCCTTTTGGGAAATGAAGGCCAGTCAAAGCCTAGTTTCCCTCCCAGCAATTCTGTGGGTTAGTTGGGTGTCTTCAACTAATGTTTTATTCAGATATATGCATTGTTCGCTATTACCTTATCCTAGGTTAGGAGCTTGTGATCTGGGAGGCTTGTGTGAGGGGGAGGAACTATAGCTCGGCTGACCCTCTCTTTTGCTGTCTCCCTAGAATCTGTCATAGGGAACTGTATGGACAGAAGTTCTCCTGGACAAGCTATGGAGCTGCCTGATCATAATGGGTTGGGTTACTCATCACGCTCCCCCGTCAGTGAGCATCACAGGCCCCGGACCCTGCAGAGACATCACACTATCCAGAACAGCGATGATGCTTATGTATGTTGGTGTCCTGAAAGTCTCTTGGAAACCTGAAAAGAGGTGGTTAGCAGCGTCCGGCTTCCTCCGCTGCCAACCAGCCTCATCTGGCCCCTGTAGGAAGGGAATATGGCGTTCTGAGCTCCATCTCCCAAATTCTGGGCCGAGGGCATAAGGGTTATTTGTTTCACCCAGGCTTTGGCCTGACCACCCTGAGCTCCACGGGGTGCTTGGGTCCCCTCCCTAGAGAACCTTCCGAGAACCACCTGGAGTTTGTCCATTTAGCTAGATTTGAACTCACAGCTTTAGACTAAGTAATTGTAACCATCCAGTTTCCTTTGTAGAAGCAAATTCTTAGCATGATTTGGGTCGGAGAGGTCTGACTTTAGAGAAACCATATTTAAGAGGGCTTTTCCCAATCTCATCCTGTGACAACCTCTTCAGGGACCCTCAGATAAAATGGAAAGAGCACTGTGCTGGGGCTTTGGAAATTTGCATGCAGGTCCCACCATTGTGACCATGGCCGTAAATTGGAACTGATAATATTACCTTCAAAAGTTCTTTGAAACCATCAAAGAGCAATGTAAATGTGAATTGTCATTACCAACAGTGGGTGGTCAATGGGCAAAAAAAGTCTGAAAGTCTGGATGGAAGACCCCCACCCTCCTGTTGTGTTTGCTTGAGCACGAGGAGCAGTGTGGCTGGAGGGTAGCGCCCCAGGCTCTCTCAGTACCCACAGGCCAGGGCTAGTCTTTTCTAGTAGCTTTCATGTACCTGGATCCTTGCCTTCTGCAGGTGCAGCTGGACAACTTGCCTGGAATGAGTCTCATGGCTGGAAAAGCACTCAGCTCTGCTCGGATGTCTGATGCCGTCCTCAGTCAGTCTTCCCTCATGGGGAGCCAGCAACTCCAGGACAGGGAAAGTGAGGGTAAGGGGCTCCTGGGGCAGAGTATGATCTGGTGGGTGGGAGAGAAGAAGGTCAAGATCCTGGCTCTCTCCTTGGTATGATATGGCCATGAGGTAGAGCTCCAACCAGGACAACCTGGAAAGTCATGGTAAGCTTGGAGACAGGAGGGGAACCGGGTCACTGTCCCTGATCCTCTGCTTGTAGCTCTCTGCATTTGACAAACTATTCAACCTCTTCTGGTCTCAGTTCCTGGCTCGATAAATTGGAGTGATCATATTTGCATTATCTTCTCAGATTTATTGTGAGGGAACATATAAATATGTTATTTGGTCATTATTAGTTGTTATCAAGAATGCTATTCTAGACCTAGATAAATACCTCTCTCCATTTTCAGCAAGGCCCCCTCTCTCAGACTCAGAGACTCAGGCTCAGGCCCAGGAAGTAACATCAGCTGGAGAATGCACAGTCCAGATATGGTCTGAAGGAGGGAGGAAGGAAGGGAGAGGGAGGGGGAAGGAGGAGAGAAGAAAGAGGGAAAGAGGGAGGAAGGAAGGAAAGAAAGAAGGAAGGGAAGGAGAAAGGAAATGAGTATTTGTTAAGCACCTGCTATGTGTCAGGCACTGCATTAGCATTAATATTATCTTACATGATCTTCACAACTCTAAGAAGTAGTATCTATTAATATCCCCATTTTACATTTGAGGAAACTGAGGCAGATAGTGGTTAGTTGCCTTGGCCAGGGCCACACAGCTAGTAAGGATCTCAGGCTAAATTTGAACTCAATTCTTCTTTTTTTTTCTTCCCTGAGGCAGTTGGGGTTGCCCAGGGTCACATAGCTAGGAAGTGTTAAGTGTCAGAGGTTACATATGAACTCAGGTCCTCCTGACTTCAGGGCTAGTGCTCTATCCACTGTGCCCCCTAGCTGCCCCCCAATTCTTCTTGACTGCAGGCCCAGTGCATCACCTTGCCCCTTGAGCTGAATAAATAGATTTGAGAATCACCCACATAAAAATGATTTGGTGATGTCATTGTAACATCACCACACCAGAGAGTATAGAGTGAGAAGAGGAGAGAGCCCAGAACAGAGCCTTAGAGGACCCTTGTGGTTGATGAGCATGATCCGGATGTGGCCCCAACAGAGAGAAATGTGAGAGAAGCGGGAGAGACCATCATCCTGACAACCAAGAGAGGAGGGCCTCCAAGAGAAGAGGGACCCGGGAGGGAAGTCAGAAAGGAGTGCAGTGGAGAGGAGGCCCTTGGCCTTGGTGATGCAGGGGGTCCTGGAGACTTTGGAGAGAGAAGCTTCAGTTCTAAGACAGACCCAAACTGTGGAGAATGCCAGAGAGAGGCAAGAATGTGGAGGCCCCCACTCTGGACAGCTTTCTCAAAGAGTTTAGTCACCAGAGTGATGCCCTGGATGGCCTAAGTAAAAGGATTCTGTTTGTTAAGAATGGGCATGTGAATGGGCAGTAGGGAAGCATTCAGTAGATAGGGAGAGAACAGATCTGATGGGGGGGGCAGTCTGGGGGGATCCGATCAAGAGAATATGTTAAGGAAGTTTGCCTGGGCAAGGAGAATAGCCACCTCTTCCTGTGAGAAAGGGGAAATAAAGATAACTGAGGAGCAAGAGGAAGGGAGAAGGGAGAGCTCTCAGCAAATGGTCTCCATTTTTACTGAGATGAGGTGAGGAATATTCAGCAGAGAAGTTGGGAGGCTTGAGAAGGTTTGGAAAAGTTACAAAAATGCTGATGTGGTGTGGCGAATGGGAGGGTGAAATCAGAGAAAGGTGGGAAGATAGCCCAAGAGCCCATTCGAGATTATCTGAGTAATGATTGCAGTGGATACTTTCCTACTTTTGGGAATAGATGGTTCTTCCCTTCAAAGAGTCTATGGCTTAGGAAGGAGTAAAAGCTGTGCACAAACAAGTATGATACCAAGAAGGTCTTAAAAGCAATAAGAAATTTGACCAGTGTGGCCCTAGACACACCTTTTTCTTTCTGTCTTGAAAAATAGTACTATCTTTTTTCTAAAATGACAGCTTTTTGCCAACTTAGTTAGATGTGTAGACACCAGGCTTTTGATTTGGAGAGATCTTTTTAATGCCAAAGGAGTAGAAAAAATGCTCACAATCCTCAGAACACAGGCCTAAATCTTCAGTCTGGCTCGCTCTTTAAAGGTCTTCAGAGGTCCTAGTTGTGGGAAATAAATTCCTGGGTCCCAAATAAAGGGTCCTTTTTCCTTGTCCTTCCTCATAGCCAATCTCAAATGTTCCTTTTGGTCTTTCAGGCTGTAGAGAGAGTTTGGAAGGTCAAGAGCCCTCAGAGCTGAGCGACGGCAACCAGCACTTACACAACTCTTGTTATCCATCTACATGTATTACAGACATTCTACTGAGCTACAAGCATCCAGAGGTCTCCTTCAGCATGGAGCAGGCTGGGGTGTAACCAGAAGCGAGATGTGAGTATCATTCTGACCAGGTCAGCATCAGCACTGGCCACCCTCCCACTCCCCGAGGGGTTGGCAAAGGTTTACTGGATTCTCTTCAAATGAAATAACTCCTCCTCCTTCATGGTGGACCTGCCCTAGCTTTCTTCATGGCTCTTACAGGCTCTCAGTCTTCTCAAAATCAACCAGCAAATATTTGAACACTTACAAGGCACCCACCATCGTATTAAGTGCTATGGGGGATACAGAATAGAGTAAGCACTGTCTTTACCTGCTTATTGCTGGCTAGGGTGAAGCAAAATACAGGCACTTGGATATAGCAACTTAGGATTGAGATTAGGAAATGCTAAGTTCTAAATGAAGGATGTATAGCTAGAAGAGGAGGTTGACCGCCATCTTAATTGGAGGTGGTCCCTGCCTTGGAAGATAGGTCATATCTAGAGAAGCTTGGAGACAGCGGGGAGGAATTCTACTTCATGCCAGGGAAATGGCATCTGTCCAGATACAGAAGTTTAAAAGAATGAGACATGTTGGGTGGAACAGTTTGCCTTGAACAGGGGCAGAGAATGTTATTAGTCTGTGCTTCTGTATGGAGACAGCAGGAGTGAGCTGAGATTTGGGGAAGATCACCAGTGGTGTCTGTTAGAATCATAACAAGAACAGGGGCGCCTACACCCCAAGGTCAGCACTGTGGACACAGAGCCCACTGATGTCAGGCTCCTACACCAAACACTGATTCTTCTTTGTTTCTTCTCTGTTGCAGGTTTTATGTACAGCTTGGGAATAAAAAAAATTCATTTTAAACCCACAGTATCTAGCAGCATCGCGCCAAATCGCCATTGTATTTTTGCCCAGCTGGACTATCACAGCTCCTTTCCTCCTATCCAGTCCATCAGTGTGCTGTTCCTTGGGGTTCAGAGGGTGTTCTACCATGTTTGCCTGTATGATCGAGCCGCCAAGGAAATAAATGGGAAATGAGAGTTCTCCGCTTTTGGCAAAAGTGCATTTGAGTTTTGTGTTTTCTTTGGAGGCTCTAGACAGGAGAAATGATTGGGGTGTGGATGGACGCCTAGGGTCTCTGAGCCACCACCCAAAGCAGTCCTCCAAGAAGCCCCCTCATCCTTGCCAGCATCGTTGGAGGGCAGCCGCCTCTACAGTCTACACGTCAGGGAATGGATGCAATGGGGGAATAGGGTGGAATCTAGCATTGGCAAGCAATAAACAAAGTTTAAGAGACCCTCAACCGGGACCCTATGAGTTTTCCCTGCTGAGATCTGCTGAAAAGATTTGCCCAGTCTGGCAGGCTATTAACAGAAAGCCAAAGCCCTACTCAAATCTTAGTATTGAGGCTGGGAGTAGCCTGAAGCAAGATAAGTCTCACTTCCCCTTCTTTAGGGGGGCATGTTTGTGGCACACAGAACCCCTCTTGTCACCTCCAGAGCTGGTTGCCTTGGTAAACCATCCCTTCTACCCACAGACAGAACACCCAAGAGTGGTGCAATCTGGTTTTTGTGGCATCTTTTTTTTTTTAAATTGCTCTAAAAGAATTGTTTTTCCATATATATATATATATCTCTGTGTGTGTATATACACATATATACATATACATATGCATATATATGTATATACATAAATATTTACCTTTTCCTTTCAAACTTTGCCCTCCCTCCAGCCTCCTTGCCACAGCAAGAACAGGAGGTTCTTTTGGATCCCTCCTTACTCCCATCCTCAGTCCCCTTTTTCTTCTTGATCATGTAGGAATTGTTTTTGGTAAATGTTGTTATTGTTATTATTATTATTATTATTGTTTATTATTATTAATAAAGACAAAAAGAATTTCTGTTTAAAAGAGAAATGTTTAACTAGATTCTGTTCTATTTGAATTGTGACTTGCACCTTTGTTCAAAAGTATTTTATTTCCTTTTAATGACACTGTAATTGTGAGCACTTCTTACTGGTGCCAGTGACACATGTCGTGGTCTCCTTCCCCCTTGCAGATGCAGTACATACACCATGACTCTCGTCTGTCCTCCTCCTCTTGTCTGTACTTTACTATTAGAAACCAAAGCCTTCTCCGCTGGCGGGGGCTGGGAGAATGTGTGGACTCGTCTCCTTTTGAACATTAGTTGTTGAGGATTTTTTTTTTGCGAGGGGGGTGGGTTAATGAGACTTGACTCTAGATCCTTTTATTTTTTCCCTGGGGGAAAAGAAGACAAAAACATCCTTAATCTCCTAAGAATTTTTCTTGAATTTGCACAGAAGGAAATGTGAGACCAGCATGGCCGCTGCATGCTGCTGACAGGTTACCTCTCCTCACTCCCACCTCAGAGCACAAACCTCGGCCCCTGCCCACACACACCTTTAGCCAGCACTGAATCAGTCTTCAGTCGGAAAACGAACGTTGGACACGCTGGAGCCCGAGTAAGGTCTCCCACCGATGAATTCCTCCAGCATGGGGAGCTGCTTTGGGTCTCTCCCCGTCCCGAGTCTTTGACCTGTCCGTAGTGAGATCCCAGTCTCTACTCTTAATTGGTGACTTCTTTGCCTGCCCAGCAGGAAGGTACCAAGAAAACACTGAAAGCGTTCAACTTTTAATCATATCTGTTTCTCTCTCTCGAAGTCCCTCTCCTCCTCACTCCCCTTTCCCTATCCCCACTGTTTTGTTTACATGATACTGTATTTCTGGGAGAGCAAACTGCTACCCTCTAGCAAATCCAGATAAAAGCCAGTGAGTTTATTAATCGTGCCATCTCTTATACCACACTTTTTTTAAATCATTGCTTTGTATTGTAGTAACCAATACGCGCAGTATATGTTGAATGTATATTAATATACTTTGCTATTTACTTCTGTTATTTGGAAATGTCACAAGTATTTTTTTTTCTTCCTCATTTATGTTGGACTGAAAAAGGGAAAAGAAAAAAAGATTTTAACAAAACCCACCACCAGACCCAAGTTGCAGTCAGAAGACCTTTAGTCCGCTATTTTTTTTTTTTGTGGGGCACTTACAACTAATAATCTAGTTGAACAGTGTGGGGATCATGATAAATAAAAACCTGATTATGATCTTATGTCAGTCTCTTGTTTGCCTTGTGATTCAGAGAAACAACCTAAGTAGCTCGTGGCCCGAAAGCTCAAGGTTAGACCCGAAGGCTGAATATGTAGACATGCCATCGGTCGAGGCATATTCAGTCCATTCTCTCACACTGCCTTCTGAACCCCACTCCTTCTTCCCGCCAGAAGCCAGAATTCAGCTTTTACCCTGATCCTTAGCACTCCGAGTGGTCTTTTTCCTCTGAAAAGAGGGTTTCAAAGTGTTTGACTTAATAGAAAATGGCTGGATGCTCCCTGGAGGACGCGGGGCAGAGGGTGCTCACCACAGATTTGGCGATGAGGACCTGTTCGGGGGTCTCATTGGGCACTCTAGTATGTTGCTGTTGGTTTCTTTAACCTCCTTTAGGGAGGTTTCCTCCCTAAAATAGGGGTGATGATAATTACTTAGGGAATGGTTTGGAAGAGAACATTTCAACTTTAAATATTGACTTGATAACCAGGGTCTTTTCAGCACCCAGACTTCAGAGACTTGGAGAGAACTTTTTAAGAGGCTGCTAGGGAAAGGTTTAAAAAATTAATAAAATCAATAAGGAAATAAATTACTGTGAGAATGAAGACCTGGGGAAAAAAAAACATGACTTGTACTCATGTCATTCAGGACTTCTTTCCTTTAAAGAACATAAAAGAAATCCTAAAGTATTTTATTTATGTGTGTGTGTGTGTGTGTGTGTGTGTGTGTGTGTGTATAGTCAATAAATGCTTAACAAGCACCTGCTGTGTGTCAGGTACTAAACATCAGATATAAATGCGAGGCATTTATTATTGTTATTATCTAGTCTGTATTAGTTCAGCCCTGTTCCATTATAAGAAATATCCTGACAGATCTTTCCACCCAGGACTTTTCTATCATTTTAAAGATAGGCCAGTTCCTTGAGGGCTCAAGGCCCAAATTATGTTGAGACGGGGGAATTGGCTTGTAAAATAATCAGGGCTTTAAAATGAGAGGATTCTAGGAAGTCCTTTATATAAAAGCCACATGGAACAGTGGGTAGAAAGCTGGACTCAAAAGCCAAGAAGATCCAGGTTAAAGATCCATCTGCCATGTGTTGGTTGTGTGATCTTGCACAAATGATAGCTTTTTGAAGCTCTTGACAGCTCAGAAAAGACTGAAGTTGCAGAGAAGGCACTGACCTATTTTGGTCTCTCTAGTTTCCTTTCCAGATGTTGTCTGTACCAATGAAATCACAGGTCCATTTCCTGTCTCTCTTGTCCATTTTTAGAACTCTTACCCCTTTTCTTGAACCTAGCTTGTGCATTCCGACAGACCAAATCAATTGCTTACCCTTGGCTGTTGGGTGAAAGCCTGAACTGGTCTTACCCTGGAGTGCCCTTTTCATTTCATGGGACCCAAGTCTGTACATTAAACATCAAGCTGACAGGGAGGTAAATCTTATTCTTCCTGACTATTTATCTAGCTCCCATTCTCCACTCAGATTCCGCCTCCAGTCCTCACTCTCACCTGATCCCTGTAGTTGTGGAGCTACTCAGACCCCCTCCTCTGACTTCTCTGACTCCTTATCTGCTGTGGTTTAAAAGTCCGTGACCTTTAAAAAATGTCTATCTTCTCTTCCCCCACCCCTCTCCACATATACAGTTTCCTGCTCTTACCTGATCAAAATCTGCCACAGTTCCATCTCTCCTTTCATTCTGTGAGAAGATTATCTGATTGAACTGTGGTCCTTTTCCCTGAAGATTGTGTCATTGAAAAGCTCTCAGAAGTATCTAATGTGACTCTGAATACTTATCTAGCCTACATTTAAATATTTTCAGTAAAGAAGGAATTTCAGAAGGCAGACTACTTCATATAGAAGGGCACTTCCAGAGCGCAAAACTTCAAATATTTCAAAACAGCTTCTCAGTGCGCTCCTGAATCTTAAAGCTAAACTTCTGGAGCTCCTTTTACTATTGCATTATCATTTTCAGAATCCTCCATTCCTGGTCCTCTTCAAAGTGCACTGGAGTTTGCCAATTTCCATTTTAAAGTGTGGAGTCCAGAACTGAGTACAATAGTCCGGGTGCATTTGACCAACACAGAAAACAATGGGATTTGTATTTTTAATGGAATTTATTCATCCACATGAATCTCTAATATATGAAATACAAGTTGGGAAAGGAGGAATTTTTAAGCGGTAGATTATTCCATCACCCAGTTGGTGGTCAGAACCCACCCTCAGCCTATCAGCTGTGCACCCATTTCTCCGAAGGCTGCTGCCGCTGAATATTCCAGAAGCTACCCAAGAACCCAGGGAAGAAAGGGGTAGTGGTGGTATGTATGTAGTATATAACAGAGCGAGCCACTGAACTGACAAGGCAACACAGTAAAGTAGAAATTGCACCGTGCTGGGTGTAGAAGCCTATTCCCAGATCTGCCATAGGGGACAGATATATATAGCTATACATACATGTGTGTGTATTATATAGATGACATTCTGCAAATCTGGAATAGGCATGTGTGTGTTTGTAGATAATTATAGCATATGAATATTGTATATACACACACACACATATATACATACACATACACCAGTATGACCTGGAACAAATCATGGCACTTTTCTAGACCTGAGTTTCATTATCTATAAAAAGGAATTGGATCTAGTTACTACACAACCAGTAAGATCCCTTCCAATGCAATGAATTGTTAAAGAAGAGGGATCTCTAGATTTGTGTGTTTAAAATGCTGTGCAATATTTGGGTTGCCGCCCCCCCCAGTCGTCCCATAGTGGAAAAAAGCCCTGGTTCTTGGAATCGAAGAACTTGGTTTCAGGTTCTGTGTCTGCAGCTCAGAACCTGTGGACGTTGCACAAGTCCTCCCTGCCTTGTTTCTTCCTTTGAGGTGTTCAGCCATGTCCGACTCTCTGTGACTCCATTCGGGGTTTTCTTGGCAGAGAGAGATCTTAGAATGTCATTTCCTTCTCCAGCTCATTTTTTGCAGATGAGGAAACTGAGGCCCAGAGTCACACAGCTGGTGAGTGAGGCTGGATTGGAACTCATGAAAATGAGTCATCCTGACTCCAGGCCCAGAGCTCCACCTACTGAGTCCCCTTGCTGTCCTGTTTTTGTAAAATTAGAGAATTGAAGGAAAAAATTAGGGAACTGGACTCCCTTATAACTCCATGTTTATGATTCTGTCTTCCAAATTTTCTTCCACCTACCTTCTCCCAACCACCCCAGCCTTCCTTCTTTCCTTCTCCATCTCCCCCGCCCCCTTCCTGGGGGACTGTCTCCAGTCTTCCTGATGGCTCCAGAGGAGAGAACCTTCCTCACTTAAACCTAATTCCCATGCATGGTGTGGCTCCTTCTCCGATGTCCTGGCAGAGGACAAATAACAAGCACCTCCAGGCATGTGTTTTCCTCCAGTGGTTTAGCTGAACCAAGATTTCCACCTCTCCATCCTTCCCTAACCCTTATCCCCTGGCCACTCAGCACAGATAAGCAGGGTGCTGACCAATCACCTGTATGGGGCCGTGCTGACTCGAGGTCCCTGGCAGTATCCAGAATTCCTGGGCAGCTACAGGCTAGGGTAGATGCTCTGGTTTTGCTCTGGACACAACGCTGGGTAACGCTAGACAATGAAAACTGGGCACGTGTTCACAGAGTAAGACACAGACCTGTTTGGTGAGAGGACTGGCTGTTCTACAAAGAATAGGGAAAGAACTGAGACTTTAACTGGCAGGAGAGGAGGTTTCTTTTTTTGGAACACGATAACTGTCTTGTTCAAAGGGCTGCTCCATGGAAATGAAATTAGGCTTCTTTTGCTTGACCCCAGAAGGTAAAAGGTACAGGGAAGCAGATTTTAGCTTAATGCAAGGCATTCCCAGTGTTGATGCAATCTTAAGCTTTAGTAGCTTTTTTGGAACATCTCAACACCTTGTATAAGGAAGAATTCCCTAACAATAAGCGCTATCCAAAGGATTGGATTTCCTTAGCAGATAGTGAGCTCCCTGCCACTGGCATTCAAGCAGAGTATATATATCACCACTTGTCTGAGGTTGAAAACTTCCAAGGTCCTTTCCAATTCTGAACTTTTGCTGTGCATGTAACCCACAGAAAATGTGTTTGCATCGAGACTTTCCTTATTAGTGAAGAGCATGATTACTGGATGGTCTGTGCCTGTAAGAGGGATGGAGTTGGCTAGAATTGGGAGAGGAGAGATTGCTTCTTCTGGATTTTGCCATCTCGATTCATGGATACTCCCAGGGCAAATTCTCTGCACAACATATTTGATCTTTCCAGAAACCCTGTGTGGTGGACGACGGGTATTCTCAGCAACATTTTATAGATGAAGAAATTGAGGTCCAGAAAGCATAATTGAGTTTTCTCAAGGTCGCATGACTAGTAAATGAAAAAGGAGATACTAGATCCCAGTTCTTCTGGGTTCCAAACCAAGAACTTTTCCTACTCAGCCAGTCAAGCCTACAATCCTATCAGGAAATCATTTTCTCCAGCATTCAATAGTGTGAGCAGTTGTTAACACCATTAATAATAAAGTTACCTGTTGTGTACAAAGTTCAATACTAGGTATGAGAGAGAACCCAGAGGAGTGACTATACAGTCTGTCCCTTCTATCTAGTCTGAGTTCAATACTAAGAATCAGGGAGGACCCAGAGAAATAAATGTACAATCTGGAGTTTGATACTAGGAATCAGGGAGGACCCAGAGGAGTGAATATAAAATCTGTACCTTCTAACTAGTCGGAGTTCAATACTAGGAATCAGGAAGGACTCAGAGGAGTGAACATACAAGTCTGGAGTTCACTATTAGGTATGAGGGAGGACCCAGAGAAGTGAATGTATAAGTCTGCAGTTTGATACTAGGAATCAGAGAAGACCCTGAGGAGTGACTACACAATCTGTCCCTTCTATCTAGTCAGAGTTCAATACTAGGAATCAGGGAGGACCCAGAGAAGTGAATGTACAATCTGGAGTTTGATACTAGGAATGAGGGAACACCCAGAGGAGTGAATATACAGTCTGAACTTTCTATCTAGTTGGAATCAGTCCATGAGAAAACACTTCAAAATCAGCAGAGAAATCCAAACAGAACAGCAGGAGAGAGAATGCCATGCTGACCCAGCTCATCCAGGACTCTCCATTTTGAGCTAGTCTAAGTCCCCACATTTTACTGCTGAAGAAACTGAAGCTCAAACAGGTGACACGGTGGGCCCAAAGTCACTGAGCTAATAAATAGCTAAGCCAGAAGTTAGAGCCAGGCTCTATTTCACCATCCATTCCAGGACAACTGCCCCTGGAGCTTGCCTCCAGGATTCTTGGAGCTTCCCATGCCAGCTGCTCTCACATCCCCAGTGTGATGCTATCTGTCCGGGTGCAGGTACACTGGACAAAACGAAAGTTCAGAAGCTGTGATATTAAGGTCCTAAGTAATGGTCCTCAAATCCGTCGGTCACTTAACAAACTGAATAATGATAATGGTGATGATGAAAAAACTGATACTGATCGCTTCAAATTTTGCAAAATATTACATACATAATGTACTTTTTATTATTTAAGCTTTTTATTTTCAAAACATATGCATTCACTCTTGCAAAACCTTGTGTTACAATTTTTTTCTCTCCCTTCTTCCTACCCCCTTAGATGCCAAGTGATCCAATATGTTAAACATGTGCAATTCTTCTATACATATTCCTACAAATATGATGTACTTTTAAATCTTCATTAAGGATTACATTCTGACTTTTCCCATATTACAGATGAGGAAACTGAGGCTTAAGTGAAGTAATTTGCTTATGGTCACACGACTCTTGGCAAGTTCAGTACTAGTTAATGGATGCACTGTGAGTCAGAATTGAGTCAGGAGGGAAAATCTTCCTGGAAGCTAAGAGTTTGAGAAGGGTTTGGGGAAATTAGTAGAGAGACCCCTCAAAAACCACTGCCAAAATTTCCCCTGGCTTGGGAGGCCACAGAATTCCTCTTTTCCTGATTTTGAGGGATGGGATGGATGAGAGGTTTGGAGACAAAAATAATATGTGCCTCCTGAAGAGATGTTCTGCTTCTAAAAGAGGGAAGGGGGAGGGTCAACATAAGTGGCCCCTTTGGGGGAACCAGACAGGGAGTTCCTCTTAGCTCCCAGTGAGAGAAATATGAGTTGGGTCATGCCTTCCCTGCCCTCCCTCTGTGCCCAGATAATTTCTCCTCTCCCCCATTCTGTGTGTGAGTCTGTCCTTTAGGGCCTGAGATTAAGTGGTAATGGGATTAACCAAGGGGAGAATGTCAGGGACTTGCTTGCTCTCACCTAGAGTTTTGAAGGGAGGACTGGGCCCCAGAGGAGCGGCTTGGGCCAGACAGAGCCTCCCCCAACTCTATCCAGCCTTAAAAGGCGGGGATTACTCCCAGCAGGGGCTACTCCCGTCTGTCTCCAGCCCGTGGCTGGACCAAGGGACCCTCCTGAATAGCAGAGTCTGAGCTGGATTCCCCTTGGGCAATCACCGCCCCCGCTTTCTGTTTGTCTACCTGCTTAAGCCCTCGATTTCAGGGAATGGGGGAGGCAAGTGACCTTTGAACTCCAAGCTCCACATGTCCTTCTGAAGGTTCACCTTATCTCTGCTTAAGCCCAACCCCCCTGGGAGCATAAATACCAGCTCCTGAGGAGAGCAGCAGCTATCCTGACAGATCACCTGGAGAGAGCATTCAGGTAAGACCCGCCAAGTCCAGGCTGGTCATTTGGTCCGCCTTGGCCAAGCCCTGCGTTTGGATGGCCTCCAGGGAGGATGTCTAGGACCTAGCGGGGATCTGGCTCATCGATTCGGCCGGACAGCCCCAGGGGCGCCCCGTGTGACCCTGTCATTGGGCAGATGGGTGACCCCAAGCCCAGCCTCCTCTCCTGGAGCCGGGGGGCCCGCTTTGTCCCCCCGCGCCTCCCTTCTCCTCCTCTTCCGAGGCTGAAAGCTCTCTCCTCTCTCCACAGGCAGAGGTCGTCAAGATGAAAGCCCTGGTTTTGGCCCTCTCCCTGCTCTTCCTCACAGGTGGGTCGGGGCACCTCACCCCCTTTATTCAGAATGCACTAGATGGGACCAGTGGAAGATGGGCGGCTCTCACGGCCCGGCTGAGCTGGGCAAATCCTGCCGTCGTGTACCTCTCGCCCACCTCCAGCTCAGAACCCCTCCCTCGGGACACCCCCTCCACAGAAAGCGGCACTGACCCTGCCCTCTTTTCTCTCCTCAAGGGAGCCAGGCTAACTTACTGTGGCAGCATGACGAGCCTCCCCAGACCCCGCTGGAGCAGGTGAAGGACATCCTCACTCTCTACCTGAACAACGCCAAGGAAGCCGGCAAGGAATACGTGACTCAGTTTGAGTCCTCCTCTGTGGGCAAAGAGCTGGAGTAAGTGGGAAAAGAGGCCCCAGATGGGTGGTTTGCTGCTCAGGGGACAGAAACCTAGAAAGACAAGCTGGACGAAGGACTGCACACCTTAGGAACTGCTCTGGACACCCCAGAACACCAGGCCGTGCTCTGGGGGATGGGGGGCCTTCGGTGCAGCAGGGGAGGAGGCTGCTGCGACCTCACTTTCCCCAAGGGGGACCCTTGCTGGACCCCTAAGTCCTCCACCATCCAGCGATGGCTCCCTCCCTCCAGATTTTCCTGGCCTAACAAACTTAGAGAGGGAGCTTCCTTACCTTCCCTCCTCCAAGGCTTGTGCAGCATTTTTAAGTTTAAGAGAGGAAGGCTCCAGTTGGAAGCCTGACTAGAACAGGGAGAGTACCCCAGGGCTGTCAGACAGAGGGGGTCACAGGCCTTCCTGAGCAGTTTGCCCTGGGTTTTACCCGGTTCTTCCCTTTCTCCCCCATCCCTAGTCCCCATTTGAGAAGCAATTCAATTCACTTCAATTTAATAAGCCCCTACACCAAGTGCCTGGCAAGGGAGTAGGCTCTGGGAATACAAAGAGAAAAGTAGTCCCTTCCCTCCAAAAGCCTACATTCCTTTGGGAGGAAACAAACAGAAACCCTGATGAGTAAATACACAGTACTTATAGAACAAACATTGGTTTAGGGGCAGGGGTGGCAGGGCACTAACAATGGGAGAAATAAGGGTAGATCTTTAAGAAGTAGCCCTAGAGCAGAGCCTGGGAGACAGCTGGGGGCTCCCAGAGGCAGATGGAAAAAGGATGGGCTTTGGGGACGCCCAGGATGAGAAGCATCCAGTAACCCTATTTGTCTGGCATGTAGAATATGGGAAAGGGCGATCATGTAAAGTCAGGCCAGAAAGGGGTGGAAGCTGGGGAAGCTGCTTGAGAATTGGCATTTTAATCCTAGAAGCAATCAGGAGCCATTGATACTTCTCAAGCAAAGAAGTGACATGGGCAGGCCTGTGCTTGGCCACTAGTTGTCTGACAACTAAATATAATCATGAGAGTTAACAGGGATGCGGCGCTCACTGTGTGCCAGCACCATGCTAAGTGCTTCACAATTATTACCTCACTTCATCCTTATAACAATCCTGGCAAGTTGCCGCCGGTATGATCCTTATTTTCCAGGTGGGGAAACTAAGGCAGGCGGCAGGGAAGGGCCTTGCCAGGGTCTTAGAGCTGGGGCGATAACTTCCTTCTCTCCCAACCCTCCACAGCCTGAAGATTTCAGACACACTGACTTCCCTGGGCACAGCCTTCAGCTCTTTCTATGATGAGATCAACCCCACTTACCAGGGACTGAAGGAGAGCATCGTTAAGGAGACAGAGGGCCTTCGCCAGGAGATGTCAAAGGGCTTGGAAGAGGTGAAGAAGAATATTCAGCCCCACCTGGACGAATTTGAGAAGAAGTGGCAGAACGACTTACAGGCCTACCGGGAGAAGGTGGCCCCCCTGACCCAGGAGCTGAAGGACAGCGCCAAGCAGAAGTTCGATGACCTCCAGGAGAAGCTGATCCCCTTGGGCCAACAGCTTCGGGCCAGCGCCCAGGACCACATCGAGACCATCCGCGAGTACGTGAGTCCCTACCAGGAGAAACTCAAGGACAACCTGAGCCAGAAGCTGCAGGAGCTCCGGGAGAAAGGCCTGCCCACTGCCTCCGAATACCAGGCCAGGATGACCCAGCAGCTGAAAAACATCAAGGAGAAGGTCGCTCCCATCCTGGAGGATCTCAAGGGAAGCGTTGACCCTGTTTCACAGAAATTCAAAACCGAGCTCCTGACCCTGCTGGAGGAAGCCCGGAAGACCTTGACCGCCACCACCCAGTGAGGGGGCTGTTCTCTGCCCTCTCTCAGGGATTGCTCCAATCCCAGTGATTCTCCCTTTTAAGCCACATCCAGATGGAGCCACAGTCCAAAAACAAATGAGGCTTCCAAGGTGGGCTCTGCCAGCCCCAACCCTAGTCCTGCTATCAGTGCCGCCCAGAGGCCCCAGCGGCAGTCCTCTCACTCCTTCCCTGACTTCTGGGATCTCGAGGAGGTGACGGATTTGGAGAAGAACCCACGGAACCAGCCCCCCAAACTGGGGGGTGTGTGCATGTGGTGGGAGAGAAGAAGGGGGTGATCCTCCCTCTCAGCTCTTCAGCTCCCCTTCCTCCCCTTCTCAGACTTTTTTCCCCTTGATTTTGTGGAATAAAGTTGTCTTAAGTTATCAAGCCATGTCTGTCTCTTTAATGGAGAGGTTTGCAGCTGGTCCATCTCTTCCTAAGGGTGTAGGTGTGGGGGAAGCTTGGGGAATGAGGGGGAGGAGACATGGGGGAGAACCTATTTACAAGCAGGTTCTCTTGTCCAGCCTGGCTTTGGAGGGGAGTGGGGGTCAAGGTAGAAGACAGATGTCCTCTGTGCTCTCTGACCTTCAAGATTCAACCCAATCCAAGTAACTCTCTGTTAAAGACTTATGAATGTCCAGGGCTCTGCCATTGCCCCAGACTCTGGCTTTTGGCAGGCAGCCAAAAACAACTAACTGACCGTTGGGAGGCGAGATATAGGGGCTCCGAGCATTAGGGGGGAAAGTCCTTGACAGGCAGTCCTGTACAGTGGCTCTGAAAAGACAAGATAAAGGAATATGAAACAATTAGAGAAGGACACAAAACAACATGTGATGGAAAAGTTTTATATAACTATGCATGTGTAATCTTTAGCAAATTACTTGCCTTCTCAATGATGAGGGAGATAGGAGAGGGTGGCAGGGAATTTGGAACTCAAAATTGTAAAAAAAAAATAAATAAATAAGGTTAAAAATTGGCTTTACATGTAACTGGGGAAATAATATATTAAAATAAAAAATACCATTTAGTCAGGTGCTAAATCAGCACACAGATTATAGTAATTTATAATTTATAGTCAGGAAACTCGGGATTAAAATCCTGCCCCTTGACACTGTATGTTTGATCTTGGAAAACATCTTCTCTGAACTTCAGTTTTCTTAATTATAAAAGTAGAGATCATAATATTAAAACAATTCAATGAATATTTGGGTCTATTAAAACACAGTAAATAAAAATAAAACACAAAATGAAACTATTTTATAAGGAGTTGACTTTTATTGGATGATAAATAGAAGGTATTTTGAGGAGAGAGAAATAATACCAATAGCTAGGAGAGCTCAGAAAGCTTGCATAAAAGGTGGTTCATGAACTGAGTTTTGAAGAAGCTAAGAATGAGATTCTAAGGGATAGAGATGAAGAGGAAATTCATTTCAAGCATAGAAGATAAGCCTGTGTGAAGAGGCAGGAGATTCAGGGAACAAAAAGTAAATCAACTAGGCTGAAGTATAGAATAAACCAAGTGAAGTATAACAATGACTCAGATGTCTCAGAGGCTGCTTATAAACTGAGGAGTTTCCTTTTTGTGCTAGAGGCAGGAAGAAATCTCGGAGAATTCGTGAGCTCCAGAATTAGAGGCTCAGACCTCTGTGCTTTGGGAAGATTATCTTGGCAACTGAAGAGAGGATGGATTGGAGAAAGGGAAGAAGAGAAAATGGAAGTTGGGGACCCAATTATTTCCTTCCTTCTTTTCTCTCTAGGCAAAGGTCTCTCACCAGAAAGAACAAAAAGAAAAGGAATCTACTTGTTCTGGATCTGACTGCTATGCAGATAGAGGGAGATCTAAGACCCCAGGCTGTGACACTGGGCCTATTGACTGGGCCTAGTCTCCCCTCCCTCCCCCCGCCATGTCACTTAGATTTTTTCCTGGCAGGTCAGGAGAGATTGGACTTCCACTACTACCAAAGACATTGAGGATAAACAGATAATGTGTGCTACTGGCCAAATGAAATCGTACATATTAATATTCTTATTCCACATGGAACCATAAGATACAAAGATATTGTAACTAAATGGAAGAATTAAGCCTTTCTTGATTCCCCCAACTGCTAAAAACTTCCTATCCTTTCTTGGATTTTGTATAAATTTTGCATATGCAGATAAATGTCTCCCCAAAAGAATGAAAAATTCAGTTTTGCCTTTATTCATATCCCCGATGTCTAGTATAATGCCTGGCACACACTAGGTGCTGGATCAATGCTGATTGATTGATTGATTGATTGATTGAAAAATGGCTCACAGTTCTCCCAGAGGTGAATAAAAGGACAGAAAAAGCTGTTTCATCAAATATCCCAAAGAAGCAGAGATATCATTTGATAGAACACTTGATCATAGGATACCTTTCCCAGCTCCTGAACATAAGCAAACAGACTGATGTAAAGATAATTATACCTCACATGCCATCCTCTATGGTAAAGGATGAAGAAATATGGGAAATTGCATGAAGAATTTTACATCCTTCAAAGTAATTGAATATTTAGCTTGATTCTTAGGATCTTGAAAATTCAATTTCCCAGAAATTTTCTACAGGTCTGTCACGGAGGCACCCAGGAAAAGAGGAGCACTCTGGGGGCTCCTAACCTCCTCAGAGAAGATGACATTGCATACACAGATAAAGAAATAAAAGGAAATTTGAGGAGTGGGAAACAACATCTCTGAGGAAAGAGCATGCATTCCAGGTATGGGGAAGGAGTGCCGGGAAGGAGGAGACAGCCGAGTGAACCTGTGGAGAGGTTCCCTGCACCTGAGTTCTATTTTTTTTTTTCCCCCCTGAGGCTGGGGTGAAGTGACTTGCCCAGGGTCACACAGCCAGGAAGTGTTAAGTGTCTGAGACCAGATTTGAACTCCGGTCCTCCTGAATTCAAGGCTGGTGCTCTATCCACTGTGCCGCCTAGCTGCCCCTTATTTTATTTTATTATTTTTTTTTCTGTGCACCTGAGTTCTAATCCTGCCTCAGACAATGTACTTGCTGTATGATCCTAGTTAAGCCATTATGCCGCCGCCTTCCCAATTTTCTCTACTGTAAAATATCTCTATTTCCTCACAGTGTTGTGAGGATTAAACGAAACAATATTTATAAAGCTCTTAAGACAGGGAGTGGTACATAGTAAGTGATTAATAAATGCTTGTTCCTTTCCTCTTTTCTTCCCTTGTGTTTGAAAAATATCTAACAGTCCAATTTGGCTGAATATAGAATAGGTGAAGGCCAATAATACGAAAGGAGGCTACAGAAATCTGATCTAGGGATCTGATTTTGGAGGGTCTGAAGTGCCAGGCTGAGTTTGTGGGGTTGCCTTTTATCCTAGGCACAATAGGAAGCTACCAAGGCAAGAATGGAAGGAAGAGCAGGGTTTAAACAGAAGTAAAACTTCCCTGGGACGTCCACCCAGAAAGGCCCTGGGTCAGGACCCCTGTGTCTTGCACACAGCTGAGCTCACCTACTTGATATTTCTTAGATATTTTATACTATACATATATAATATAGATATATTATATACTCCAGCTCAGAGCTCAGGAGATGTGGGTTCTAAGGTTCAACCACATCACTTGTTAGCCATGTAATCTTGGGCAAGTTATAATATCTTTGGGTCTCAGATAACTCATTTATAAAATGAGGTGGTTGGAGAGAAAGAGGTATGACATATACAGAACCCCATTTTTGACCCCTTAGTACCCTGGTACCTCTTTATTTTGTCACCTCCCTGCTTTTCCCCAGATTTCTCAGAACATGGTAAACTATCTCTCTGAGCTCCAGAGGGACAATTAGTCTAGCTCCATCCCCTACAATCAGAGGTACCCCTCCCCCCCTTTTCTTGGGAAACCTGAAATGGATTTTTTGTCCTCCCCCCACGCCTGCCATTCCCACAACCCAAAGGAGAGCAGCTCATGTGGCACACAGGACACCATCAGTGTTTCTTATCTGGCTTTATTTGGAAGGCAGTGCTTGACGGGGGGCAGATGCTTTTCCTGAGACATAGTAGAAGAATCCAGGAAGCCTTGGAGACAGGAGGATGCAGGAAGGCTGGAAGGTGGACAGGAGAATACACAAAATGATGGAGCGGAGTCTCCTTTAATGACCTTCGGCCTCTGCCTTCTCGGCTGTATCCCACAGGCCAGACCACTTGTCTGCCCAAGTGCTCCAGTACCCATGCAGGGAACTGAAGCCATCAGCCATCCAGCCCCTAAAAGGTTAAACAGAAAGGGAAAAACCTTTGAGGATGAGTCCAGGTGGGGCAGAGGAAAACTAGGGAGATTTTTCTTGACTGGCCATTCATTATATAAATAGCCAGCTAAGTAGCTGTGTGACTTTGAACAGTTACTGGATCTCTCTGGGTCTCAGTATTCTCACCTGTAAAATGAGTACATGGTCCCTCTAAGGTGCTTTTTAACGCTTATGTTCTTTGATAGATGTGGTTCTATGTAGTAAGGAGTTGGGGAAAGCTGTAAGGGCATATAGGGAGTTTAAAGTCAACAGCTGAAGCATTTTTATTTTTCAGCCTATGGACCAGAAGTCAGGAAAGTTGGGAAAGTTTCCTGGAGGGCCTTAGAAAGAAGAAAAAAGGCAATAAGTGAAGGGGGGCAAGAAGATGGTAGATGAGGACAAAAGGAAATCAGGAAAAGGGAGGAAGAAACACTTAGGAAAAGAGGTGAGGATGGGGAGGAGGAGAGGGAGAATGGACTTTCCCATCCATACTGGCACCAATACTTAAGGGTTTGAACATCCCCACCCCGATTATTTCCATAATTTAGGCTCTTGCTTCCTAATAACCTAGAGTGGGGTCCAAGTTTCTGAGAAGGGAGGAATAAAGTAGGAAGGGAGGAAAGCCAGAGAAAAAGGGAAAGAGCTAGAGAAAGGGACGCCGAGAGAGCCAGAAAAGGGGGAAGAAAGGATTAGGGAAAAGTTTGATAGGAGGGAGAAGAGATTGAGGGTGAAAGGATACTTAACATATGAGGGGCAGTGGGAAAGGAAAGAGAGGGACAAGTAGGAGGAGGGAAAAGGATTAGGGAAGAGTAGGAATAAAACAGATAAAGGAAAGGGACAGAGAAGAAAGAGGGATAGGCATGAAAGAAACTGCAGGTAGAAGATGCAGAAAGGAGAAGAGAGGCAGAGTGGAAGAGGAGGAAAGAGGAAGCAGTGGAAAGGAGGGAGAGAAGAGAGGTGGGAGAAGAGGGAAACAGAGTGGGGAGCTGAGGAAGGCCTGGCATACTTGGCCTGCTGGGCCACTTGAGACTCCTTTACGGTGGTCAGAGCCTCGTGGGCTTGTCGGGCTGCCTGCTGCACATAGTCATGGACCCGGTTCAGGAGCGTCTCCTCCTCCTGGGCCTCTGTGTGGAAGGAAATGGGGAAGGGGAGGTGCATGAGTCTGGAAACCAGGCTTCCGAAGGAGGAGGGTGGAGAATAGGAAGGGTATCCTGAGAACCATCTGGACATTTCCCCTCTTTCTCTGGCTGTCTCACGGTGTCCCACCTTAGAATGAGGGCAGAGGGAACCGTAAGAAGAGTTCTGGAGGGAGAGGCACAAGCAGGGCCCTTCCCTGGGGAGAGGGGCAGCTTCCTAGACAAACCCGACTGTCCTAGGACTTTCAATCTGGAGGCACTGACGGGTCCCTGGGAGCAACAGAGCTCAGCAAGAACAGCCCATCCACAGGCCCAGCTGCCTTCTCTCCTCCCCAGCCCTTTCCCAGCCATGACCTTTCTCTGTACCCCAGAACTTCTGCATCTCATTTCTCCTCAACCACCAGCTCTGTGGAGCCTCCTCTCCCTTGCAGAGACGCCCTGGGCTCCCTTTCTGCCCTGACGCTCTCCTGGGTCCCATCCCCAGCCCACCCCCGCCCTGAGTCAGAGGGTCTTACGCGCAAAGACCAGCAAGGTCAGGAACACAGCGGCAAGGAGCACCTGGCGCCGCATGGCCACTCTGCGTCTGGAGGAAAGGACTCAGGTGAGTGAGTGGAAGGCCCACTTCTCCTTCCGCCTTCCCACGGGGCAGTGTCCTGCTGTCCCAGCCAAGCCCTGCTCTCTGGAGGGATGGAAGCAGGCCCAACAGCCAGGGCACCCTGACTCCTGCTATACCCATTCCCAAGGGGCATGGCAGGAACATAACTCGCCCACAAATTCTAAGCCCTGGGGATACCTAGCAAGGGAAATGGGGAGGTTTAAACTCCCATGCTGTGCTCTGCCTTCCCTCCCCATCCCATTCCCCTAAAACTCAGGATTTATACGGAAAGACCCTGTCTTTCCACGGGGATGACTTATTCCTTGTCTGCCTGGCCACCCCTCCCTATCGCTGGGGGCTTCACCTGAAAAGCTGCTTCCTGGGATGTGTTGGTTGGGATAGGAAGATCCCCGCGGCCTGTTTTATATTGGCCCCTGGGCAGCGGGCACTGGAGGCCCAGGCAGCTGGGCAAAGGTCAGCTGCTGACCTGTTCAGATAGGGTTAGAATAGAGCCAGGCAGCCAGCCCTGGATGGAAGTTTCCAGGGAAAGCCAGCTAAGTTAGGAAATCCCAGGTGGACAGACAGAAGCTCTCTGTCCTCCTCCTCTCCCTTTAGCCTCTTGTTTGCCAGGCCCAGAGCCAGTGCCATGGATGGAGTCTTTTAAAACCCCACTCCCAGGCCCCATGGCAATTTGGTGAGGGAGGAGAGCATCCTCTCTTCTGGGCAGGAAAAAGGGTCATGTGTCAAATCAAACTTGCTGGGGAAGGAGGGAGAGGCTATTGTGAGCTGTCTCTCAATTATTGTTCCTAGAATTCCTGTGGTCAAGGGGAGCAAAGGTGGTGAGGGACTGCCTTCAGTGACTGCTGTGAGATAAAGAGACTGAAGACCAGCAGCTTTCTAGGGGAAGGGGGACCAAGGGGGACCATCTCTGGATTTACATAAATTTGGGAGATTAGGAGCTGCTCCTTCCCTTTCTTTTCCTTCCATCTCACAAGACTGGGAAAGAAGACCAGTGATTCCAGAAAGAAAAATTTAGGGGGGGGGGGGACAGAGTTCCAAGTCCATGCTCCCTCAGGTCTGTAGCCTGGTATTCCTATGGTTGTGGAGGGACAGATCTAGGTACACCTTCCAACACTCACCTTTCCACCTTCCACCCCACACTTTCAGCATCCCCAGTTCCTAGCTGAACCCTGGTGGTGGGGGTAGGAGGTGGAGGAGGCTTTGTTACCCTCCCTTTTCTCTTTGCCACCACAAACAATTGATCCTCCTTACCTTGCCCTCTGGACTGAATGATGTTTTCCCAGCAGGAAACCAACTCGTGGCACAGGAAAATCCCAGCCAAATTGGAATTAAGGGTTTCAGATTTCTGTCCATTATTCTTCAGGAGATTAAAAAATAAGGTCCCAACTCCTCCCCTCTGTGCCTCAGTTTACCTCACTTTTAGATTAATAGAGGTATAAAAAGTTATTTTTTGCTTTTATAAAAATTATCGTTTAACATATATTGAATTACATGCCATCTAGGGGAGAGGGTGAGGGGAAAGGGGTGAAAAATTGGAACACAAGGTTTTTCAAGGGTCAGTGTTGAAAAATTATCCTTGCATATGTTTTGAAAATAAAAACTTCAATAAAAATAATTATTTATTATTTTCACTAAAGCATAAGTTTAATACATTACCGTGCATAAGAATAAACAAAAGTGAACTAAAATAAAGATTCAAAGAGAGTGGAACACAGATTTTTTTTTAAAAAGGATCATTGTGCAGAGAATTTTCTATTAACATTTCTATTAAATTTCTATTAACAATACCTATATGGTATATGTTTTTCTCTTACTTGTTCTGAATATGTGGCTATTTCCTTTTTCACATAAGTTTTGAATTCTTACAAAAAAAGAGAATAATTCTCACAGTAAATTATTATGTTACATAAATATTCTAACTAAATGTAGCACAGTAAGATTTAAATCTAGCCCATTATATAGGAACAATAATGTGTCTTGAGTTGAACATAATACATCCAATAACAGATTGACAGACTTATAAAAGTTTGATCCGTGAAGAACCTCAGAAAATATCAGGTTTGTCTGACAAGAACCCCAGTGCAATAAAATGAATTGATGGAGGCTACTCAAAGTAGCCAGAGTGGAAGGTCCAGGCCTCCCAGTGGACAGGGCTTCTGCGGAGGCCAGCATTGTCCTGAGGAGAGCCTGGGAGTCATCCGCATCTTCACTCAGGTCTTAAGAGCCCTAGGCTGGTGAGGATAACAGGATACATAATGCCAGTCCTAACCAGAATCAATAGTCTGAAAGTGAGAGGAGTTTGCTGAGGAGGTCATGAGTGATTTGCCCAAAAAGCAGAGAAAACAATGATCCACATAAAAGTAATTTCAGGGAGTCAGGAGCTTCCCTCTCCCTTCCCCACATAAGCAACTGCCTCAACTCAATAAGTTAGAACTCCCTTCCTTTAGTTGGATATTTTCCCCCTGCTAAAAACATAAATCTCTAAGGAAGAATAACTAGGCAGTGTAGCCTAGTGGAAGAAGCAATCAAGTGGGAGTCAGGCAAACTTTATGACATCAGGCCAGTCCCTCCCCTGCTCTTAGTTTCCTCATCTGAAGGGATAGACCATCTGGCCTCCTGAGTCCCTTGTAGTTCTATACCTATGAGCCAAAGGTATCACTGCTTACTTATTCCTAGGTGCAAATGGGTCTAGCTAATTCTTTCATGGGAGGACATTTGGAAGAGGGGAGAAGAAAGGGTAGAAAGTCACTGGGAATCTTTGGAGAGGTTAAAGAAAGGGGGCTTTTGAATAGAAAGAAGGAGAATGAAAACAGGCTGATTTATGTCTTAAAGCCTTGCTAATATCCCTCTTTCCCTAAGAGGCCTTTCCTAGCCCCCCTGATTCTAGTACCTTTTGCCAAGCCCTTCTCAAGACTACTCATTGACCTGTCACAAGCAGATACAGCAGGCTCAGCAGCTCCCCCCCCCCCTCGCCAATAAAAGCTCCTTGGGAGAGGGGCTGACCCAGGCTGAGGGTGACTGACAGGCCCCAAACCTGTTGGTGATTTACATGAAAGTTCCTCATGGTAGACTGGGCTGTTCCCAAGGTTATGAAGGTGGCTTCAGCAGGAGCTTTGGCGTGCTTAGAGCTTAGTCACCAAGCATGTCAAGGTCATCCACTGCGTCCTGGACCATCATCAGTCATCTTGACTTGCGTCTTGCCACTGCACTTTGATGGCTCTGGAAGAGAGCACATGACTCATGGTTTTGTGTAACTGGCTCTTAAGTCCAAATCATCACCCCCATGATGTCTTTGGTTCCCTTAAGAACAACAGCTGCCTATTTGTATATAGTTATTTACATGTAGAAAGTCATCTCCTTGAGAATAGACTGGGTTTTTTTGCCTTTATTTGAATCCCCAGTATTTAGCACAGTGCCTGGCTCATAGTGAGTGTTTAATAAATGCTTGTTGATTAACTGATTGACTCAAAGGAGGGTCAACAATGGCCTGATTGGATGATTTCAGAAAGGCCTAGAGAGACTTACATGAACTGATGCTGAGTGAAATGAGCAGGACCAGGAGATCGTTATACACTTCAACAGCAATACTGTATGATGATCAATTCTGATGGAAGTGGCCCTCTTCAACAAATGAGATGAACCACATCAATTCCAATAGAGCAGTAATGAACTGAACCAGCTACACTCAGCGAAAGAACTCTAGGAGATGATTATGAACCACTACATAGAATTCCCAATCCCTCTATTTTTTTCTGCTTGCATTTTGGATTTCCTTCACAGGCTAATTGTACTCTATTTCAAAGTCCGATTCTTTTTGTACAGCAAAATAACTGTTTGGACATGTATATACATATTGTATTTTACTTATACTTTAATATATTTAACATGTATTGGTCAACCTACCATCTAGGGACAGGGGTGGGGGGAAGAAGGGGAAAAGTTGGAACAAAAGGTTTTGCAATTGTCAGTGCTGAAAAATTACCCATGCATATATCTGGTAAATAAAAAGCTATAATAAAAATAATAATAATGGCCTGATTACTAGGAGAGTGGAGACCACTGAATGCCATCTCTCTCCCCACAATCAGAAACTAGGATAAGCACAAGATGGGGACAGCCATCCAAAGCCACAGCCTCCCGAGTTTAGCACTTTCTGATCTCCTGTCTCCTCTGCCTGGGAAGCGAGCAGACTGGATCCTTTTCCCAATGTTATAGAGCAAGGGAAACAGAGAGCCTGGCTCATTTGCCCAAGATCTTGGTAAATGGGAACTTGAAAATCTAGGTCTCTATAGTTCTAAACTAACATCCAGTTGACTTACTAATATGTATTCAGACACCAAATCCATCCTTATAAAGGGAAAAGCATTCATGTAGCACCTATTAAATATCAAGCACTGTGCTAAATGATTTTTATAAATATCATCTCATTTAATCCTTATAATAATCCTGAAAGATGGGTGCTATTATTATCCTTATTTTATAGTTTCATAACTTGGAGTAAATTGAAGCAGAAATTAAGTGAATTGTACACAAGAAGAATCTATGGCTGGATGTGAACTCATGTTCCTGACTGAAGGCCCAACGCTATATTCACTGTGCCAACAGCTACCTCTCTCTACATGACAACATATAGTTATAACAATATATATTTCTTTTTAAAATTTTTTATCATCTTTTGTCTTTATGGTGCCTTCATTTCCTAATATATCTCTCCCCTTCCCTATCCCTTGTAACAAAGAAGAAAAAATAAAGAAAGAATTCATTTGGACCCCTACCCTATTCTAATCAATACTGATCAATTTGATAGAATCATATCGAAGTTCTGTATATTAGGCCCCAGAGCTGTGAGCTTCAGATTCTAAGTTCACTTGCTTAATCATAGGAAGTTAATGAAGGCCCTCCACCCTTGTTTTTCCTTGTCATGGTGACCAAGCCCAGAGTGTCAGAGATCACAACTATATGGAAAGCCCCCAAGATAGTTTTGTGCCTCTGGACTAATCATTTGTCCAATAGGAGCAGATGGGCCTCTTAGATCACTAACAGTGATAGCTTGTATCATTTCATTCTGTCCAAATTAAGGAGAAGCCTGTCCATCTTGTGTGGAGACATTCCTTATTTCATCCAACTTATGGACCTTCTGATAATATATTTTGCTTAGTTCAGTTTATATGTCACATGTCAATCAATGACATTATTCTTTATTTGGTATAGCTGTTCCAGAATGAGTGGATATCTAACCCTATAAAAATAGGGCCCATGAAGGAGGAGACATTTCAAGGTTCTGAGAAATATCTGAGACCACTTCATTAGAGTGGATCATAGGTCCTTTAATAAAGGGCCACTGACTTAGAGCTCTGACTCAGTCTCTTTTATTGTAGGTGAGACAATTTTAATGCCCAGAGAAGAAAAAAATCATTTAAGCAAAGTTAATTAATATAAAGGACAGTATATACAGTGAATAATCCACATTTCGATAACACCTTAAGGTTTCCTCATGAGAACTCTGTGAAGTAGGTGATATAAGAATTATATCTTGGGCCTATGAGGAAATGAAGTTTTACAGAGTAAAGAATTGTCCAGGGAGATATCAGACTAAGTCTCCAATTTCCTAAGCTAGTGCTCTCTCACTCTACCAAGAAAATGTTTTAGGGAAATGTAGGTATTCAAATGCATAGAGTGCTATTGTTTGGAGTCAAGCATATCTGAATTCAAATCCTGCCTTAAACATTGCTAGCTGTGGGATCTTGGGAAAGTTTTTCCCCTTCATTTTCCCATCTGAAAAATAGAAAATTAGTACCTACCTCTCAAGGTTGTTGTATCAAATAAGATATCTGTAAAGCACCTTGCAAACTTTAAAGTACTACAGAAATGCTAGTATTAGTATTTTTAGCTGTGAAATCCTGAACAAGTCAACCTCACAACCTCATTTGGGGATAATTAAGAGCAGATTCTACAAAAGATTATTGTATGCTTAATTAAATCAAATAATGTATGAAAAGAGCTTTGTAAGCCTTAAAAGGCTATATAAATATTAACTATTATTACCAATAACATCCCCACAACCCCTAATGATTGTTGTTGAATGTTTTTCAAAGGACCTTGATGTCTATTAGAATCCCAAAGAGCTGAAAAGGAGCTCAGAAATCAGCTCACCCAGAATATACTTGAACAGGAATCCTCTGGACTGCACGCTGACAGGTGACCCTCCAGAACTGGGAGGAGGTCTACAGTCATAGACCATTGTGATGCATAAAAAAGCCTCATTTGACCCCACTTTCAAACCTCAGCTTGAAGGTCTCCAGGGAGGGTGATCCTACTATTTCCCATTCTGTCTTCAGAACTCTCGTGCTCTTCTGACCTCAAACCTAACTGAATTTGCCTCTTTTATACTTCTACACACTGCTCCTATTTTTCCCCTTGTAGAGCAGGTCTAATGTCTCTTTCAAGTAACAACTTTTTAAAGATTTCCATCTTGTCCTGCCCAAACCTGGTCTCCTATAACCTTCACAACACTGACAGGCCCTAAACTCTCCAGGAATTGGATGGAAGGTGTTCCCTCATCACTTGCTGTCCATCTTCTCCTATTCCCCACCACCAAAAATGTCCCTAATGTTTGTAGTTATTCAGTCATGTCCTATTATTCACAGCCTCATTGGGGGGTTCTAGTATTTTTGGAGTGGTTTGCCATTTTCTTCTTCAGCTCATTTCTACAAATAAAGAAATTGGGGTAAACAGGATCACACAACAAGCAAGTATCTAAGACAGGATTTGAAAATAAATCTTCCTGACTCCAAGCCCTGGGCTCTCTATGCACTAGGCCACTTAGCTACCCCTAGTATTTAGTAGATGGAAAAATCATTCGAGGTTTACATTAAGGTATAGGATTCCTGTTCAGGTACAAGTTAGGCTAGATGAACTTTGAAATCCATGCTAGTTCTCAGACTGTGTACTCTGTACTTTATTCCTTCCCTTCCCTCACTTCAGTTCCACTACCCCTTCACAAGAATGGACACCACTATCAAAAAGACCTTCTTTGTATTATAAAAATTAAGAAATAAGGTTAAAACAATGTTCTCATTCTGGCCATCCAATATCTGAGACACTCTCAAGATGGAGTATGATTTAATTTCCCAAAGAAGTCAGAATTGGTACACAAGAACAACAGGCAGGCAGCCAGATACTGTGTTAAATGCTGGGGAATTTTGTCCAAAATGACAATCCTTACTCTCTAGGAGCTTCCAATCTAATGGCAAAAGACATATATATAAAAGAGGACTTTTATATAAAATGAAAAAGAGCCATTCAATGGAGGAGTGGAACAGGACACTTGGGGAGGGGGGGAAATGATGTCAAAGTCCCCAAAGTCAAGAAGCCCAGCTGGAAGAAGAATTAAGCGTGGCTGGCCTGGGCCCATCCCCAAAGTAGAGGCTGGAAAAAACTAACCAATGGGAGGAGGCAGGGCATGTTTTAGGGTGAGAAGACCACAATCACAGAGGGTAGTTCCCAGGTGAAAAGGCAACTGATTTTCTTAATTTACTATGAACCAAAACTGCTACTTCTTTGGGTTCCTTGTGTTTACCATCGACTTTCCAATGGAAAACATAATATGTCCCCCAAGACTATGTCAACATTAACTATACCATTGTTTTATTTGGTAAACCAAAAATTCTAAACTTAATCCTTGTACCTTTGTTTCATGTTGCTCCCTAAATTTATCTCTTGTTTTGTGATTACAATGAAATGTAAGTTGAAAATTGCTTGCATTAGAACATTCTCTGAATTAGTAGGAATTCTACAAGGCAGAAGCTCTTTGCAAACAGAAAGTTGGTATATTTATACATCATGTCTCTGACAGATTTGGCTAAAATCTAGGATGCAGAGTGCTTTTATTTCACACAGGATCCAGGGCAGTGATTCAGAGAGGCAGCCAATAAATGAAAAGTTACCTCCATCAGCTGGTATTAAAAGGGCTCATCTTCTCTCCACAGAACAGCTGGGTTTCTGACTCAGCTCTTTTATACTTCCAAGATCTAGGTATAAGGGAAAGAGGCTGTTTAAACTTGGGAAGACAAGTAAGCATCAGCCCTGAATTAACTTGGTTGTGGAATTAAGGAGAGTCATAGAATCCAGGGTCTATCTTATCTTCTTGCCTCTCTAGTCAGAACAGCCCAGGACAACCAGAAGAATCGGTCTCCCTTGTTCTTTCTCATTTCTAGGGAAGGAGATACTAATTGCCTCAACTGTCCATCTATCTAATTTATTTTTATTTCTCAGAAACTGTCCCTGTAACTGGGGATGGGGGAAGCATAATGGTTGTTCTCTGATTCTATACCCTTAGTCAAAGAACATCAGATAGAAAAGTACTTTTGGCTGCATAAATCCAAAAGGCTGTGGCTTTCAGTGGTTGTGTAGTTAACCACTTCCCTTAGTGTGGACAATTTAAAAGATGGAAATGTTTTTGTGTCTCTAGGAAACTATACATGTGAACCATGCGGATTTAAGTCAGTTCTCTATTGAGGCTATTTTTCCATCTCTACTTTTTCCTCTCTCCTCTGCCCCACCCCAGGATCACCTAAGCTAGGGAAAACCATGAAGGAAAACTAAATGGAAATTTTCAATTCAATTAAGTGATCACTTATTAAGCAACTACTACATATGTTGAGTTCACAGATATAAACATGAAAAAGGCATTGTTTTTATGTCAAGGAATTTACATTCTAGTAAAGGGATTAGACATGTACCCAAATAGCTATCATATAGGCTAACCCAGGATATTATAAGAGAAGTTAGAGTGATATGAGAAATTACTTATATTTGGGGAAAATCAGGAAAAATTTCAAGGAAGTAGTGACGCCTGAAATGGGCCTTGAAGAATTTATGTTAAATAGAGCTGAAAGTGGAATCCGTTTCAGGGATGGGGGAATGTTGTCCTGGTGGGAGAAAGAATAGGCTGAAATCATGTACCAGGCTAATCTCAACAGAACTTATGAAAACAGGTAGTGTGCCTCCTTTTGTGGCTTAGCATAAAAAGTTAATAGGGCCTGGAAAACTAGTGAAGATGTCTGAGGCAGAGGGCAATGTAATCACTTAGAGCTGTGCATGTAGAAGATTTCCTTGGTAATGCTATGAAGGATACTTTTTTCCATCAGAAAAAAAATCTACCTTCTCTCCCCTCCAATAAGAATGAACAAAAAACAAAATTCCCATTACAAATTTCTGGATTAACCATGTCCAAATATATATATAAAATTTATCTATCTAATGTGTATGTATATGCACATACACACGTTGCATATCAATTCATATGTATAAACTTGCATTTATATATGTATATTTATATTTCTCATTCTGCAACCTGAGTCCTTAGGAAGGATACTTTGGAGGAAGAAGAGCCTGGAGGCAAGATCAAAAGTTTTAGTATTATACGTCTTGTTTGCCAGTATTGGGGCTCCAGCTAGCTCAAACTGACATCTCTGGAGCAGAACTGCATAGAACTCTGGACTTGGATTCCAGAAGAATTCAAATCTCAACTCAGATATTCATTAGCCATATCGCCTTTAAACTTATCACTTAATGTATCACTTAAACTTTCTCAGCTTCAATTTCTCATCTACAAAATGGGGATAATAATGCCAGTTGTGAGAATCAAAAGAAATAATATGTTAACTACTTTGTAACTTTTGTACACTGACGAGAAGATAACTATTGTAATTATTACCTTTCACAAGAGAAAGAAGGTATCTGTCAGAGATACATAGTAATTCCAGGACAGTGCCCCTTGCCTTCACCCCCCACTCCCTTCTCAGTGTAGTTCTGAGGTTTGTATTTATATTCCGAAGCAGGCAGAGATGTATTCAGAGAGACGTACATGAGTGTACAAGCACACGACAGAACCACACACAGACACCGACTGTACCCTCTGCTGACACACTTTTAGCCACAGACAAGAATGTGGCCATCCAGACATGTACAGTGCAAAGGTACAGATAAATACCGACACACAAACACGTCTGCCTGTCATCTATTTGTTATTTTCTACTGTTCTGTGAGTAAGTCCAGGGCCAAAGTGCATCTGAAGGAGTTACCTGTTGGGACTTTCCTTACTTCTCCCTAGCTTCTAGCCCCAGCCCATCTGCCTCAAACCCCAGGCTCTGAATGTCCCTTATGCTCTATTTCTTCCTATCCTCCCTAAAGACACACACACACACACACTGAGTGATTTGGAGACCAGTCTGCAGAGAATCTAGGACCCCCTCATGCTCTCTGAGAAACCTGGGACGAGGTGAGCACAGAAAGGGTTTCTGTCCTTGCTGCCCCAGGAGCTGAGCCCACTCGCTTCCCTTGAAAATTATAATAATCTCTAGCATTGGTGTAGCACCTTACATATGTTATCTTATTTGGTCTTTGAACAAAAGCATGTAAGGTAGATGGTATCCTCCTTTTATAGCTGAGGAAACTGAGGCAGATAGAAATTAAGTGGTTTGCCTAGGGGTCATGCAGCTATAAGTGCCTGAGGCAAGATTAGAACTTAGATCTTCCATTATACCAAATTGATACTAAATAAATTCCCTCATTCAACATCTAAGGGAACTGAGGCCCAGAGAACTAATTTGACATGTCACATGTTAAAGATAAGACTTGAACCCAGGCCCTGTGACCCCAAACTAGCAGCCTCTTGCCATCATCCCATCCTTCTGTGGCATCCAGGAGGCCAGAATCACAGACCCTGAAAGCTAGAAGAGACCTCAGACTCTCACCTGCTCCCTCACCATATACGTGACAAGTGTTCTTGTTTTCCAGTACACATCTCCAAGGACTGGGGCAGTCCCAGCCTCCAGAAGCCGCCTTCCTAGAGCGAAGGGAGGCAGGAGAGGGGCCTGGACGAGGGGCCTGACTGCTGAGATTTCCTGCTGTGCTATAATGGATGCACATAGAGCACTTCATAATATTCACCCAATTCTAAAAGTTGAAGAGATAAGCTAAGGGTCAGAGGTCTAAAGGTTGAGGTAGGGGGTCTCTCTTTTTTTACACTCAGGAGTGAAGTAATGGACTTGATACTCTTGGCCAAGATCTAAGGCTACATATGAGTGGGGCTCTACTTATCTCTCTCCTTAGAATTTAGGGGCTTCTTGAAGCTCTGGGTCTTTAGCTCTCCTCTACTCGTTCTCATGGGCTTTTGGGAGGATAAGGACTTATCCAGACTGCCCCCGAATCACAGAACCCACATTGTGGGGCCTTAAAGTCCAAGCACTTTCTCAGGAATATGTCACCTTCCAGAGTTGGAAGAGTAAGGGACCTGAAGTCGGGTATCAAACACTAACTCAGACCTGGGGCCAGAATGGGAGAACAGGTGAGCTCTTCCTCTGTGCCTCAGTCGGTGAGGGACCTCTCAGGTTGTCGTCTATCTCAGAATTTGGTTGGAGATGGAGGAGGACCTTGGAAACCGTGAAACTTGGTAAGAATGGAGGATTAGGAGGAGAGATTCTGAAGGGTAGGAAGAGAACAAGGTGGAACCCAGTCGTCCTTTCCTAGGATCGAGGCAGGGGGCTCCTTCCAGACTCAACTCAGAAGCCAACATGTTTCCCAAGGCCAGTAACAAAGCAGCCACCAGTAGAGCCAGGGATTCTGGGCTGAGCTTGGAATGGAGGAGGACCACTAAGGTGACATGGATGGGTTGGGAATTCCTTATTCCCATTTAATTCTGATGGGGTTGTTATGAGAGCCAGGAAGGTTGGAAGGGGGCTATGGGTGGAGAGAGGTGGGAGAGAGACAGGCTATAGCCTTATATAAGTACTTATATATAAGTATATATAAGTATATATATATATATATATATATATATAAGTATATATATATTATATAAGTATATATAAGTACTTATAAGTACTTCTGTTTCACTTCCATGTTAATCTGAACTGTAGCCTCCATGGTGGGATCACATATATTTGGGATAGTCATTCATGTCAAAACAGAGGAAATACCTCAGGGCTCAGCTTTCCCCCACCTCCCAGGTCAGCATCTCCCTCTGATCCCCTCCCCCCACTCCCTACATCAGAATGGGCAAGGCCCCGCCCAGAAAAACAATTGGGTTTGCTCTCCTTAAATCCAGCCTGTATCATGTAACTAGTGCAAGGGGGCAGCCTCCATCTGAACTGAACCTTGGTGCCTAGCTTTAGTCCTTCCTCCTCAGGAGAGCAGGCTGAGATGCAGCCTGACCAAGTATGCAAGCTGGTATGGGACTACTTCAACAAGTTAAGCGCCAATGCCAAGGATGCTATGGAACAGCAACAGAAGTCGGAGTTCAACCAGCAACTCAAGTAGTACCTATGCCCAAAAGGGGGGGTGGGGAAGGGATGCGATGGGCAGGAGGAGGAGGTTGGGGTCCCTCAAGGGTGGGTCTGAGTCCTTTAGGAGATTCTGAAGGAATGCTAGAGTAGGGTTCGGGTCATTTTATTCAGAACAAGTTCCTAGCTGAGTTTTTGGAGGGGTGATAGAAAGTCACAAGAGCATAGATTTACAGCTAGAGCTAGATATTTGGGGTCATTTCTGATCTTTGGGAATAAAAAACCACCATGTTGCCAGGGTCACTACCATACTGTGGGTCTCAATTCATCCCACCACCAGCCCCTTCTACCCCCTTAGGTACACATTTTACTAGGCTAGGCCCATACTTGAAGCAGTTCCGATTTGGTAGGACTTGCTAGAGTTTGTGTTCTCTTGGCAAAACCTGGGAGAACCTAAAGATCACCCCAGACCATGATGGGTATCAGTGAACTTTACTTGAAAGGGGTTTTTTGGTATAATAGTATAATATATAATATAATATAGACATAATATATAATAATAGGATAACAATGTTACATTATATTACATATGTATTATACTATATATATTATATATACTATACTATATATTACATATATTATACTGTCCAAAATGTACTACATATATTATACTATATATATTATATTTGTTATGCAAAATGTTATATACTATGATATAATAACAGCAATATTTTATTCCCCTTCCCCTGGACAAGCACACTTTTCCAGGATAAATGTGGGGAGGCTAGCACCCAGACTGATGACTTAAAGAAAAAGGTGGTTCCTTTTGCCATGGAATTGCCTTGCTGTCTGGTCCGGGACTCAGAAAAGCTCAAGGAACAGATCCGGAGAGAGCTGGAGGAGCTCAGACAGCAACTCCAGCCCAATCAGGAACAGGTCTGCCAGAAGATGAATGAAAATGTGCAGACCTTGAAGCAGTGCCTGGGGTCCCATGCCAACGAACTCCAGAACAGCCTCAATGAGAACGCCGAGCACCTCCGGCAGCAGCTCTGTGGCCAGTTGGAGTCAGCCATGAAGGATAACATCAACTGTGTACAGGCAGCCCTGGCCCCCTTTGCCTGTGATTTCAAGGACAAGGTTCACCAACATGTGGACAAGATGAAGTGCCAGCTCACCCCTTACGCAGACCAGCTCCAGGAAAAGATCGACCAGCACATTGCGGAGCTTCAGAAGACCCTTTGCCCCTTTGCCAAAGGTGCCCAAGAGCAGCTCAACCGCCAGCTGGAATGCCTGGCCTTCCAGATGAAGAAGAACGTGGATCAGCTGAGGAACAAGATCTCTGACAACGCAGAGGATCTGAAGCAAAAGCTGAGCCCCTGTGCCGAGGAGATGCGGGGGAGGCAGCCCAGAAACCCTGAAGAGATGCACCAGTCCTTGACCAAGATGAATGTAAATGTAGACCGGCAGATTGATGAGTTCCGTAGGAATATGAAGCCATGTGGGGAGAGCTTCAACAAGGCCTTGGTACATAATCTGGAAGAGCTCAAGCAGAAACTGGGGCCACCCCGCTCTTGTGGGGTGACAGACCACCTCAGCTTGTTGGAGAAGGACTTGAGGGACAAAGTCAACAACTTTTTCAACAGCCTCAAGGAGTCTCAGGAAGAGATGATATGTTACCCCAAGTCTTAGGCCTTGGCTGTCTGAGCAGCCTTTCTCTGCTAACCTTAGACTATTACCACCTCCTGGCTTTAGATCTCAGACCAGGGCTCTGTCCACCTACCACACTGCCCCTGTCACCTAAATGTAGCCCTGGAACTGTTGCTGTGATAAAAAAAAAGTAGCATTCATGGTCTTTGCTGAATAAAAACACAAAAAAAAGAGAATAATACGAAACATCACGTGTGTTGTCAGTTTTGTTGAATTCTTTTCTCTTAAATTCTTTGTTAGAATAATAACTAGCATTTATACAGTGTTCTTAAGATTTCCAAAGTGATTCATGGTATGTTATCTCACCTGAGTCTCAAACCCTGAAAAGGGAGACCCTATTTATTCTTACCCTTATTTTGCAGATGAGGAAACTCAGAATCTGAGAGAATTTGACTTGCTCAGGGTCACATAGTAAGTGTTGTTTCTGTCCTTTTTCTAGTCCTGACTGTTAAACTCATTGTTTTTTGTATTGGGGTATTTTTTAAATTTAATGGGATAAAACAAGCATTTCCATAACTACAAATCTACTATACACAATTTGCTTTTCTTTCCAAAGTTATCATGTAAATTTCTTTTTTTTTTTCTTTCCTCTTGTTCTGCTCCCTGTCCTAGACATTATGGCTACCATAAATATATGAATATGTAAAATTATTGTATACATACTTCTACTTATTAGTTCTTTCTCTTTTTTCATAGGTCCTTTGCCGTTAATTTGGGTATTTATAATAGTCAAAATGACTTATTCACTAAAAGTCATTTTAAAAACATTGTTACTGTTCTCTTCGCTCTGCTCATTTCTCACTCTTCATCACTTCATACAAGTCTTTCCATCTTTTTCTAAATCATTGAGTTCACATTGATCAGAATCTCAATATCTGAGTAAGGAAGAACTGGAAAATATAGGGGAATTCCCCTGGAGGACTTGGATTTTTGTCTCAGGTTATGAGACAGCCTTTTGTACCATGGATATGGTCCTGGTCACCTTCCCATGAATATGGTCCTGGCTATCCTAGCAATAGCTGGCTTCCATTTCTTTCCCAGCTCCAACTCACTATGTGTGTGTGTGTGTCTGTCTTTGTCTCTGATTGTCTTTGTCTCTCTGTCTTTGTCTCTGATTGTCTTTGTCTCTCTCTGTCTCTTTGTCTGTCTCTCCTCTCCTTTCTCCTTCCCTCTCCTTTCTCTCTCTCTTAATCTTTGTTCTCCCCTCTTCCCCCCAAGGAAAGTTACTGGAAATGAAGTGGCCTGGATGTTGAACAAAGAGATTTGAGAATTCTCTTTGAGGTAGGCTGGTGGGATCCTCATTCTTTCCCAGATTAATTAAAGCAAGGGAGAGTCCTGGGTTCAATATCAATCAGGATGTCCAAGTTCTAGTCCCCATTCTGCCTGCATATCTAATCTTGGGTTTCTTTTGACTGATCTTACTCTTTCTCCTTACTGAAGATCATTAGAACTGAATCACTACGGTGGTGGAAAGCATCTTAGAAGTTATCTCTTATACGGGAAACTTAGGTCAAGGGAATTGAAGAACAAGGTCACATAGCTGGTAAGCAGTTGAACTGGAATCATAAACCCTGAGTCTATCATTCCAAAATTCAGAATTATTTCCTCTACACCACAATGCTTACTTGGTATTTTCTGATGACTGCTGACCCCAAATGGCCCCAGTGAGAACCAATGTCCTCTCAAAATTTTTGTTCTGATTGTTTTATAACACCAAGGTACTTCAAAACACGTATAACATAATCACAGAATCTCAGGGTGGGAAGAGATCATAGAAGCATGTAGGTGTGGCAGAATCTAGAGCTCAGAACTTGGAATCAGGAAGATGAGCTCAGATACTTATTAGCTGTGTGACTCAGAGGAAGTCATTCAACCTAAATTTTCTCATCTATAAAATGGGGATAATAATAGCACCTACTTCCCAAGATTGTTGTGAGGACCAAATGAGATATTTGTAAAGCATTCTATAAATTCTAGCTGCTATTACAGGGTCTCTACAAGGTCCTGACGAGTGGTCATCTAGTTTTTCCCACCTTCAATGATGGGGAACTCACTATTTTCAAAAATATCTTGTTTTATTTTTGGATAACTTTTTAAGTATAGGAATTTTTTTTTTTAATATAATGAGTCAATCCGCCCTCCTGCAACCTCCATTCATTGTTCCCATTTCTATACTCTGAGGCCAAGCAGAACAGACTAATCCCTTTTTTATATAATAGCCTTTCAAATCCTTGTAGGGAGTTATCAGGTTGATTATGTGCATTTATGTGTGGGATTATGTACATAATGTGATGGAACTACAAGAGTAAGGAAGTGTTCCATCACAATCCTTGCCTTGACCAAACAAACATCTGTAGATAGTTCCTCATAGCTCAGCTTGAGATCAAGTATAACCAAAGACCCCAGGCTCCAAACTTGCCCTTGATGACAAGTATCACAGGTTTGGGAAACTAAAACTCAGAGATGAAGGACCTGCCCAAGGTCAATCATGAAGCTGAGGCAGGAGGGGAATCCAGGTTTTCCAACTCCAAATCTAGTGAGCCTTGTCCTTCACAGCTGGCTCTGACTTTATTTTTTCTGGGGCTTCCAGCCATTTTCTTCTAGCTTCCAGTCCTCTCCAGAGTCTAAAGCTAGCCATTCTATTGCATACAATTGTCCCTTAAATGGTGGCTGAATTAAATTGAGTTTGTGTAACAGGTCCTATCATTTCCACTTTTTAGGGCATGCCTGATCCCTTTTTTATACCAGCCTGGCCCAGAGAAAAATCCATTTTCACTAAGAGACTCATAAAGGGGCTTGAAGAATTAAGGGCAGCAACCAGGCCGGGTCTGGATGGTAGATGAGTCAGAGGATGCTAGATTTGAAGCTACATGTAAAGGGCCTCAGAGGCTAGTTGGGCCATATCCTACCTCATTTTCCAGAGGGAGTGCGAAGATGCTCTTTTCCAAGGTCACATAAATAGTAATTATCAGAGGTGGGGGTACAATAACAAAAGCTCTGAATTGAAATTTAGGTACTTTTACCACTGTGCCACATCTCTAGAATGGCAGAGCCAGCAGTTATCTTGGGGACTGGGAGCTCAATTCTTTTCTTCTTGGGTTTAGATGTCAGAAGTCATTTCTGAGGGCTCTTTAGGCTCTGACATTTTGTGAATCACATTTAGTGACCTTTAAATGGCTGTAGAGAGCAGGAAAATGACCTGAGGGCTAGATGAGAGCAAATATCTTAATTTTCTGAACACTATAGGCCAGTGACTAATTCCTGGTAAATTCTAAAATGTATTTTTTAAAATTGAATTATTTGTAACATTTTAAGCACCAAACTCTCTCCTTCCTCCCCTCTCTATCCACCTCACAGCAGAGAAGGCCAACATTTGACAATAAATACACAGACATACATATATGTATATATATAGGTATATACATACATGTATATGAATTGCATTGTAAAACTATACTAAGCATAATTCTATTTAGCATTTCTCTGAAGGTGCTAAAATGTATTATTAAAAGGATAATTGGGGCGGCTAGGTGGCAGCTAGGTGGCAGCTAGGTGACTCAGTGGATAGAGCACCAGCCCTGAAGTCAGGAGGACCTGAGTTCAAATCTGGTCTCAGACACTTAACACTTCCTAGCTGTGTGACCAGGGCAAGTCACTTGATCCCAATTGCCTCAGCACAAAAAAAAAAAAAAAAAAAAAAAAAAAAAAAAGGATAATTAATGGACATCTAGGAGAGGAAGCAATTGTCAAAAAGAGTAGACATGGCTTCCTCAGGAATTGGTCATATCAGATTTATACAACTTCCTTTCTTGAATCTACTAGACTAGGAGATCATGGAATATTGTATTTATCATGTACCTGGATTCTAGCAAAGTATTTGATAAAATCTTTCATGCTACTCCTTCCTTTCATGCTACATGAGATGATAGAACAGATAAAATAATTAGGTAGATTTGGAACAAGATGAATTCCAGTCCAATGATAATCCATTTATGGTTCAGTGTCAATATGGGAATTATAGGCTGGCACAATGCAAAGAGTATGGAATCACTTGGGTTTGAATCTGGTCTTGATCACTTTCTACCTGTGTTGACCCTGTCCAAATCTCATTTCACTTCTTTGGATCTCAGTTTTCTCAGCTGTGAAAGGAAGAGTTTCCAATGATGACCCCTAAGATCCTCCCTAATCCTATATACATAATCCTATGAAAAGTGGAATGCCACAGGGATTTGTGTTTGGTCCTGCATTTCATATGTATATGTGTGTGTATAAAACAATGATAGGTATGATAGCATACTTATAAATTTGAAGCTAATGCAAATCTTTGAAAGATAACTCACACTTTTATTACTTTTTTTTTCTGGCTCTATAAAATAATTCTTTGGTAGGTACTGACACTGAATAAATAAACTAATTTAGATAGTATTTATTTTCACAATATTGGCTTGTTGTCTACTATTTCTCTAACTATTCTGACCTATATTTGTGCGAAGAGCATTTTGTAATATTTTGTGTTGAAATGTAGACTCTCAAGTATTTTATTATATCCATAGTTATTTTAAATGGAATTTCTCTTTCTATCTCTTTCTACTGGTTTTTGTAAGAAATATATAAAAATGCTTATAACTTGTGTGGGTTTATTATATATTCTTCAACTTTGTGTAGTTGTTTGTTTTTTTTAAAATTCGTTTTCTTAGTTGATTTTCCAGGGTACTCTAACATCTTATCATCTGCAAAAAGTAACTGTTTTGTTTCCTCATTGACCACATTTAGTCCTTCAATTTATTTTTCTTTTCTTATAGATATAGTTAATATTTGTAGTATAATACTAACTAGAAATGTTGGTAATGGACATCTTTGTTTTTCACCTCTGATTTTATTAGAAAAGCTTAAATGCCTGTCACTTTGAATGACAAAGTTAGTATCCAAAGAAACTCCAAGAGATCAGACCATTAGGCAAAATGTAACAATAAAAGTAAAATCTTCTACTTGGGTTATATGACAGGAGTAATAAATACTAGAGCTCCCAATTTGTGAATTAGACTAGCTTTTTCCTCTGAATAAGTCAGGGAAGCTGTCCCAAAATTTGATTGGTCCAGAGGGCTAAAGCCTGAGTTATTGATGGAACTTTCTGGTTGCCTAAAGAGACAAAAAATGCCAGCCCATAAGGAATCAGTATCCCTTAGACTTGATAGATGTCCTGCTGCTATTTCACCACACCTTGTAGATTTCCCTAGGGAGATGAGGGCAGATACATTTACCTGAACCAGTGCTATATCCTTGCTGAGTATCCTTTCTATGCTACATCTAAGAAAAGTTATTTTTTGTTAACTTTAAGTGAAGTACAAATATATCACTTTGTTCCAATCACCTGAATCAGGCTTGATTTACAACATATTAAAAGAATCAGCTTCACAGATAACCGATGGGAAGTCCATTCAGCCACCAAAGTGATTTTCCTAAGTGCTGTCTCCTGTACCTGGCCTACTGGCTCCCCTGATTTTTTTTTTTAATGTAAGGAGAAGACTTAGAGGAGGCATGGTAGTTTATCTTCAAGTGTCTGAAGGGTTATCATTTAGAAGAGGGATTTGCCTTATTCTGTGTGGACCCAGAAAGCATGGCAGAAGCAGATTCAGGCTTAGTACAGGGAAAATCTTCTAATGCTATTAGCTGTCCCAAAGTGCCACGAGCAGTCTCACAGGATTTTCTTTTGATGGGCTGAATTTGATGACCTCCAGAGCCCCTTTCACAGAACTCTGAAGTTCTATGAGTCTATAAACTGATCAGATTTAGGGTGCCACTCATCCAGAAGCTGTTTGCTGTGATAAAGATGCCTGATAAAACCAATGGGATGGGAGGCAGGGCAGACTTTTTCCTCCAGGAGACCCGTCATTTCTCTTTGCTGAAGAGGACAAGCAAAAGATAGAGCCAAGGGTTATAGGGCTAGAAGGGACCCTAGATATGATCTTCTCACTATGCAGAAGAGGAAAATGAACATATAGAGGTAAAAAGACAAAAGTCATACAGGTAATCATACAGAATGTCAAGGGAATCAATAAAACATACAAACAAAAGTAAAAGAAGCTAGCCTCGCTCTACCAGATCTCAGATTGTATTATAAAATAATAATAGTCAAAGTGATCTGATACTTGCTAAAAAAAAAAAAATAGAGTTGTGGGACTAGAGAAATGATATTCAATACACAATAGTAAATGACATAGTAATTTAGTGTTTGACAAACTCAAAGATCTAAGATTTTGGGATAAAAAAATTCCTATTTGACAAAAATTGTTGGGAAAGCTAAAAATCAATTTGGCAGAAACTAGGTATAGATCACCATCTCACACTGTATACTGAGATAAGGCCAAGCTGGATACATGGCTTAGATATAAATATCATAAGCAAATTAGAGGAGTGTGAAATAGTTTACTTATTAGATTTATGGATAAGGGAAAGATGTATATCTAAACAAGTTAGAAAGCATAAGATGTAAAATGAATAATTTTAATTACATAAAATTTAAAAGTTTTTGCACAAACAAAATCATTGCAGCCAAGATTAAAAGGAAAGTAGGAAACAGAAAAATATTTTGACAAGATTCTCTGATAAAGTCCTCATTTTCCAAATATGTAGAGAACCAAGTCAAATTTATTAGAATATGAATCATTTCCCAATTGATAAATGGTCAAAAGGATATGAACAAGCAGTTTTCAGAAGAAGAAATCAAAGCTATGGATAGTCAGATTTAAAAAAACCATCTAGATCACTATTAATTAGAGCGATGCAAATTAAAATAACTTTGACGTATCACCTTATATCCATCAGACTGGCATATTACAGAAAAGGAAAATGACAAATGTTGGAGAGGATATGGAAAAATTGAGACACTAATGGTGGAATTGTAAATTGAGCCAATCATTTTGGAGAACAATTTGGAACTATATCCAAAGGGCTATAAAACTCTGCATACCCTTTGACCTAGCAATACTTCTCCTAGGTCTGTACTCCAAAGAGATCAAAGAAAAAGGGAAAGGACCTATGTATTAAAAAATATTTATAGCCACTCTTTTTGTGGTGACACGGAATTGGAAATGGAAGGGAATGGGGAACTGGGGATTAACTGAACAAATTGTGGTATATGATTGTGATAGAATATTATTGTGATAAGAAATGTGCAGGATGTTTTCAGAAAAACCTTGGGAAGACTTACATGAACTGATGCAAGTGAAATGAGCAGTACTAGGAGAACAATATACACTAAAATCAGTCTTATTGACTTTTCTATTCTCAGAGATACAATGATCCAAGGCAATTTCAAAGGACTTACAATGAAAAATGCTCTTTCAGAGAAAGAATTGATGAAGTCTGAATGTAATTGAAGCAGACTTTTTATATCTTTTGTATTATTCTTGTTTTTTTATGGTTTGCAATTTCTTCTGCAACATGGCTAATATGAAAATGTTTTACATGACTTACACATATCACCTATATCAAATTGCTTGCCTTCTCAATGAAATGGGAAGGGAGGGAAAGAGAAGAGAGAATTGGGAACTCCAAATTTCTAAAATTGTTAAAATTTTTTTTGTTTACATTTAATTGAAAAAAATTAAATAAAAATTAGTTATCAAAAACAAATTTTTAAACAAATTCACAGACCTCAGGCTAAACATTCTTGCCAGACTAATTGTTGAAACAGACTAATTGTTGAAAATTTCCTAAGAGAAATAATTATTTCTTGTTAAGCTTATGATGGGTTGCTTTGTTTTCAGTCCAGTTGATGGTAAAATTAAGTAGAACAACCCTCAAAGATTGTTGGGATCCTCAATGTATTCTCTAAGCATTTTGGATGAGCAAAGAGTTTGATTTTTAAAATTATTTCAATTAAGAAAAAAAGATTCTAACTCAAATCATCTGACTTTAAAATCTGGGTTTTTCTAGGCACCTTTAGCCAGGGCTTGGAACACGATGTCCTCTTGTCTATCTCTGGGTGTACTGTGCTGCCAAGAAAGGGGAGGATCCCCACAACAACCAATCCCAGGGAGAGAAACATGCAAGTAGTTTATCAGAGGAGTCCATGGCCTGAGATGACATGATGTGGAGATGACTGAACAGGGAGGATCTGACTGCTTTGAGGAGTTTGAGTCTAGAAGGTGACTCTGATACATACACTAATTGTGTATATCTGAGTCACAGGCACAGGGGAATGAACATAGAGCAAACAATTAGGGGCACTGCTTACCCAAGCTACATTATACATCAGGGTTTTTTGATTTGCAAAGTGTGTTACAAACATAATCTCACTTGACTCTCATAACAGCTCTGTGAAGTAGACACTCTGGGTATTATTATCCCTACAGGGAAAGTGAGGGGCAGAGATCCTAAGTGGCCAAGGGCCACACAGTAGGTATTGGTTAGGGTGAGGGGGAGACCCAGGTCTCTTCCGATTTCAAGTCCATTATACATTCCTGTTGCTCCATCAGAATTCAAGACAACAATGACTGTTATAGGAGTATGGTATTAGAAGCAATTATAAGAATATTTTACATTTAAATGACATTTTATGATCTATAATACACTCTTTAAAAAGTAAGTACATATGTTTTCACTTCACCAGGACAATATTATCCACATTTTATAGATGAGCAGAATAAAACTTAATAATAACATTTTTATCATGCTCTGAAGTTCATGGAGATAAAGTGTGGCTTACTAGATAGATCATTGTACCTAGATACCTAGATAGGAAGACTTGGGTTCACATCTAATTCTCATCAGCTATCTCTTAAGCAGGTAAAAAGTCTTTGAGCCTCAAGAAACAAAAATCACAACTTTGCCTGTGGATAGAGGAAACTCCCAGGTTGATGAAATCCCAAGTCCTTGTATTGATCCATTCAAGTTTACAAACCATTTGCCTCACAATCACCTGGTGGGGAAACAGTGTAAATATTTTCTTTTGGTTTGGAGTTGTCATTGGTGAAGGTAACTCTCAGCAAGGAAACTCCCTCTATCAAATGAGAACAACAACTGCTCTGAAATATGACATCTTATAGAATTATCTAGGGACATTAAGGGACTTGCCAGGAGTCACAATCCAGTACAGTATGTGTCCAGTAGGATTCGAAGATGGATCTTCCTTACTCAGAAGTCAGCTCTTTTGTCATTATCTCATATTATCCCATAAATATCAATATTCCCATTTTTTTAGAATTTAAAAACTGAATTTTTGAGATGTTAAATGACTTGCCCACAGCCATACAATTTGTAAATAATAGATTCTAGTGTCAAATCCAGGTCTACCAACTCCAAGACTAGTACTGGTTAATGACTTGAATGGATGAGTGAATAAATGAGGGGAAAAGTCCTTATTATGTACAAATCACTTTGCTAAATTCTGGGAATACAAAAATTAAAAAGCAAGACAGTCCTTGCTCTCAAAGCACTCACCTTCTAAAAAAAGGGAGACAATACATGGCTTCCTCTGCAAATCAGATGGAAAGGCCACATGGTTCTTCAAGGGAAACCAGAAAGCAGATGGTAAATTTGAATGACTTGTCCATAGTAAGTGAAGGAGCTTAAATTCAAACCTAGATTTCCTCTCTCTTTTCTATTCCGCCTACGGATATAGTCATAAGCAACTGGTTCCCATCATAGGCATTTGTGGAGCGGCTGGTTTGGTTTAATTGCTTTAATTATCAGAGGGGAAAAGAGTTCCACTGTGTGGAAATGCGACCCTAACTCAAGGTGGGGGCCAGAGCCCGGAGCCCCAGGGGCACTAAGAGCTCAAGGCCAGGTGGACTGGGACCTGCCACAGGAGGGTGGGGCAGGGGAGCTGACCAGGCCAGACTGACTGGGTGGAGACTTTGTGGGTGTGGACAGGTGGACTCTACTCCAGGGTGTGTGTGTGAGGGGGTGCATGGGCGCCCTCGGGGCTTGGCTGCCCTCTCTCCTCCAGGATGTTGTTCTCAAGGTCATGACTACAGTCACCTGGCTTTCCTGGAATCTATTAGACATCCAGTTTCAAAAGCAGAGTGGAGAGAGCCAGAACTTTGCTGACCATCAGGGATGTCTCAGGGGTGCTTGCAGGCTAGGCTCACTCTCCGGCATTTCCCCTTTAACAGCCTTTTTCTGGTAGTCTCCTGGGTCTATCTTGGTAATAAATCCACTTGAAACGTACCACTGAAACTATTTTTTAAAGAACACAAGACAGTTTTTTACTCTTTGTGAGAGAATCCATGAAACTACAGGTTCTATAGGAAGAAATCACAAGAATCAGCAGTAGTTATGCTTAGGAAGGATTCAATGGGATAAATGGGGAGAAAGTAGGGAGGCCCCATGGTGGCTCAAAGGACCACCTAGCTTTTTCTTGCCCTTGAGAGGATTCTTAACCTTTTTTGTGTGTCATAGATTCTTTTGGACTCTTTCTCAGAATAATTTTTTGTTTGCTGAGGCAATTGGGGTTAAGTGACTTGCCCAGGGTCACACAGCCAGGAAGTGTTAAGTGTCTGAGGTCAAATTTGAACTCAGGTCCTCCTGAATTCAGGGCTGGTGCTCTATCCACTGCGCCACCTAGCTGCCCCCAGAATATTTTTTTTATTATAGCTTTTTATTTACCAGATATATGCATGGGTAATTTTTCAGCATTAACAATTGCAAAACCTTTTGTTCCAACTTTTCCCCTCCATCCCCCTCTTCCCCCCCATATGGCAGGTTGACCAATACATGTTGAATATGTTAAAGTATAAGTTAAATACAATATATGTACACATGTCCAAACAGTTACTTTGCTGTACAAAAAGAATCGGACTTTGAAACAGTGAACAATTAGCCTGTGAAGGAAATCAAAAATGCAGGCGGACAAAAATAGAGGGATTGGGAATTCTATGTAGTGGTTCATAGTCAACTCTCAGGGTTCTTTTGCTGGGTGGAGCTGGTTCTCTTCATTACTGAACAAATGGAACTGATTTGGTTCATCTCATTGTTGAAGATCAGAATTGATCATCATATAGTATTATTGTTGAAATATATAATGATCTGGTTCTGCTCATTTCACTCAGCACCAGTTCATGTCTCTCCAGGCCTTTCTGAAATCATCCTGTTTGTCGTTTCTTACAGAACAATAATATTCCATAACATTCATATACCACAATTTATTCAGTCATTCTCCAATTGATGGACATCCACTCAGTTTCCAGTTTCTGGCCACCACAAAGAGGCTGCCATAAACATTCTTGCACATACAGGTCCCTTTCCCTCCTTTAAGTTCTCTTTGGGATATAAGCCCAGTCGTAACACTGCTGGGTCAGAGGGTATGCCCAGTTTGATAACTTTTTGATCATAGTTCCAAATTGCTCTCCAGAATGGCTGGATGTATTCACAATTCCACCAACAATCAGAATATTTTTTTAATGAATATGATGTAATATATAAAATTTCAAAAGCTGCTACTTATAGCAAAATGAAGACAATTTTTTCATCTTCAGATTCATTGATCTCCTGAAATCTATCATGGACTCCTTGGGATTCTGTAGATCTCAGATAAGGATCTCTGACCTTGGAGGTTGCTGGAACTTCAGAGAGCCTTTACTAACCTTTACTTCTGGTTTAATGGAAAATGGGGCATTGAAGTAATGGTATCCCAGAAGGATGGTAACCCAGGAACTATGGGGCTAGATCTGAGGAAGAGATAAGGCCCTGGAAGGAAACATGAAATTTGTGAGTAATTTCAAACTCAGGTTTTCTGATCCTCAAACTAGGACTGGTTAGTGACTCCAATGGATGAATGGATGAAAAAGCATCTATTAAGTGCCTATTATGTACTAATCACTGTGTTAAGTGTTGAGGAGGTAAATAGAAAAGGCTTCTTCTTCCCAGCAACCATGGATAGTTAAGGCTTTGGATTAAGTCAAATTTAGAAGTCTGAGTGCCTATTAATTTTGGATGTTTCTGGTCTAGAATAAAACAGTAGTTAGACATTATCTGCTGCTATGGTATTGAAAAAACACTGTTCTCCAAGTCAGGAGACCTAGGTTTGAGTCCCAGATCTGCGATTCAGTCTGGCTTTGGACAAATGATTCTATTCTCTGGGTCCTCACATGGGGATCATAATGGCTGTCTTGCCTTTCAGGGTTATTATGAGGATTAAATAAAATAATTTACAAGATGTGTTTGGTCACCACAATCTGCTATATGAATATTTGTTATTGCTAATATTATTGATGCAAAAAAGCTTTTATTAGGATTGTTTTAAGGAAAGTCCTTTTAAGCTTATAGAGATGTGACATCAATCAATCAATAAACATTTACTAGCACCTATTATGTGCTACGTATTGTGCTAAGTTCTTCGGTTACAAAAAGAGTCAAAAGACAATCCCTACCCTTAAAAAGCTTACATTAACTTTATCATCATCATCTAGTCTAATCGTATCCTCATTATTCAGACAAGGGAACTGAATCCTAGGGAGATACTTGCCCAAAGAGATCAAGTTGGGTCTTCTTACTCCCATTTTAATATGCTTTAGAATGCATAAGGTATTCAGGGAGAACAAGCATCTGTTGTGAGGGCTTATCTAGCCCTTTCAGGGCTGCTCATCCACACTGATGTTCACCTGTCCTCCAAATGTAGTATGCCCAGTGGCCACATCCTGGTCAGCAGATGAGCTAAACCAAGTTAGTGGTAACTGGCAGGCTTCAAACCGTCAGTGAATTGGACTCCAATGGCCATGAAGGCAGCTGGGGAGCGCTTACAGCTTGGTTGCATCTCAGGCTATTTCCAGTCATCTTGACTTTTATTTTGCCACTGGGCTTTGATGACTTTGGAAGAAAGATGTTGACGGCTTTGTACAACTGCCTCATTTAAGTTCATGAGCAAGTCAGACAAATGCAACGCTGCTTTGTTTAAGTCCAATTTGTGAGCAAGTTCATGTTAGGGTCTTAGATGTTATGGGCCCTCTTTGAGAATAAAGGATGAACAGCATAATAACATATTCTATGACTTTCTCTTTGATTGGAAACTTAGGAGTTTTAAAATATTCCTGAAAGTTTTCATTTTGTAGTTTCTTTCAGGGGATGACCAGTGGATTCTTTCTACTTCTACCTTACCCTATGGTTTTAAGTGATCTGGGCAATTTGTTTTATGATTTCTTGAAATATGAGATCTAGGTTCATTCTTTATTTTTGGTCATGACTTTCAGATTATTTAATGATCCTTAGATTATTTCCCTTTGATCTGTTTTCCAGAGGAGCTATATTTGCTATGGGATACCTTATACTTCCTTCTATTCTTTTAGTCTTTTGAACTTGTTTTAATATTTATTTACATTTCATGGAGTTGTTAGATTCCATTTGGTTAATTCTTATTTTCAAGGAGTTTTTCCCCTTGGGAATGGTTTTGTACCTCTTCTTCCCAATGGTTACTTTCATTTCTTTTTTTTTTTTAAATAGCTCTAGCCCTTTTGAAACACTTGCTTTATTTCTTTCAGGAAATCTTGTTGGATTTGTGTCATGATGCACTTTTTTTGAAGTTTGATTTGTAGATGTTCTGAAGTCATGCTCTTCTTTTGGATTTGTGTTTTGAGCTTCCCTATTACTATAATATCTTGTAATGAGATTTTCTTTTTTTTTTTTTTTGCTTATTACTCTAACCTGCTTATTGATTTTGGAGTTCATGCTAGGGCCAGACTCTGTACATTTCTGTAGATAATATCTAGATTGAGCTTTTGTTCTTCTAGGTCCTTCTACTACTTTCCTGGAATATTGAATGTTGTGCTTTTCCAGAATCTTAGGGATAGTTCAGACTAAGTTTTTAGTGCTCTCAAAGTGATCTGGTTCAGAGTTGCTGCCCTTTTGATTTGAATTTAGCAAGTTCTTGACCTGGATTTGGGCCTGGGCAACATACCTGTGGACTTGCTCCTGTAGACTATTGCTAGACTCAGCCACTCTCTGTCAAATGGAAAGTTTTGTGGGTTCAGAGTGACTACAGGTGCTGTGGATTCCTGAAATCATTCTGAGATTCCTGTCTTCATTCCACTGTAAGCTTCAAACTGGATTGGAGGCTACAACAGAATTCTTGCTCTGCTCCTGGGGTCAGAGCCACACAGCTATTTGCTTCTGAATTTTCTCCAGCCTATTGAGCACTCTTCCTCCTGGCATATCGCACCTTTGCACAAATTTCCTTCTTAATCTGCCCTGGATCTGTGACCCAGAACTGGTAAGGAGCAACAGAGCATCCAACTGGCATCCATTCCCACACCTTGCTATGGTTTTGCTCTGTCGCTTCCTGTCCTGTTAGGAAGCTTTGGTCTTCCTTCAGTCTCTGAGGGTTGGGGCAATTTGCATGGCTCTGTGCTTCTGGCTAGACTCTGCACCCAGTGTCCAAAGTCCTATCTCCTGATGTCAACTTGGGCTAGAAAAATGATTTTTTCTCAGAGCTCCTCATCAAGACTCAGTTGATGCATTTTCCAGACTGCAGCAAAGGGGCTGTGTTGGGAGAGATGGGCTATACTTTTTGTTTTCCACCACCTTGGCTCCCCTTCTGTGACTTTCTTTCTATTCTTTCTTGGTTAAACTTCTCCCTCTTGACCGCTTACGCGGTAGGGTCACCGTGGATTTGTGCCTCAGTTCCAAATTTATAGGGTGCTGAGTTTAGTGGGTGCTGATAGCATAGGTGTCTCTTTAGTAGTATTTTTAAAAATCCCCAGAGGACCTAGTTGGCATATAATTAACTGAAGTAGGAAACTTCCAGGTGTCAGGCTGGGATGAGCTTCTTGCCTACTCTCCCTTGACTCCCACATGACAGCCTTTCTAGGAGATGCTCCACAGCTCCACACCTATGTCCTAGGCACACCAGTGGCTTCGAATGAGGAAGTGCTCAGTGCGTGGTTTATAGTATGGGCACAAAAATTCCTGAAAAGATCTCTCTCCTGGTTCCACATCCTACTGAAAACTTAGCTTTCTCTGGCTCTCAAAACAGCAGGTCTGTTCTTAAGATTTTAGAGCTACAAGGGGAAATCACAGGTCCAACTGCTTTATTTTACAGATGAAGATACTGAGCCTCACGTATCAGTGAGATGTCTGACCCAAGGTCATTGGACAGAGCCAGGCTCTGAAGCCAGATCTTTTGACCCCCAAACTAGCATCCTTTCGAGATCAAGCCAACAACTTGGCCTGGGCTCCCGTCTTAAATCCTGCCTCCCAGTGAATGACTTGATTCAAATACCTTGTGTTAGCTGATGTACCACAGAGATGTGGTCTCTATCATTGACAAGCTTATAGTCTAGAAAGATAAGACACAAAGAACTAACAAGATGAGCTCGATCCTAAGTGTTCATTAGATAGTGCCCCAATTCAGGTTAACCCAAACTGGATGGTTTGGAGAATGGAGAGATGAAGAGACTTACCAAGATCCCCTAGCTGCTGACAGCCAGAGCTAGGATTTAGATTTACTGTTAATTCTCCTAGAATTAGTCTCCTGGCCTAGAAACCTAGATTCTCTCCTTTATGTTGTTGCCTGCCTTCTTACTCTTTGTAGTGCCCAGACTTTAGAAAAACCTATATTTCTTTTCCTTTCTAACTGTCCTTTGTCTCTTACTAGAATGTCTTTGTTCAATTTCTTTTCCAAGGTTCCTGATCTGAGATAAAACAGAGATAGATCTTGGCTTCCCCAAACAAGTTCAATCATTTTCAGTCATGTCTGACTCTGTGATCCCATTTTGAGCTTTCTGGGAAAAGACTACTGTGTTTTACCGTTTCCTTCTCCGGCTCATTTTACAGATGAAAAAACGGAGGCAAGCAGAATTCAGTGACTTTCCCAGAGTCATGCAGCTAGTAAGTGTCTGAAGCTAGATTTGAACTCACAGCTTCCTAACTCCAAACACAGTGCTCTTTCTATCTGCCGCAGTCCCTATCTGCTTCTCTTCTTCCCTTGTCACTGTAACAGGTGGCTAAACCTTTTTGATTGTAAGACTTCCCCTTAAATTGGTGGAACTGATTGTAGGGAAAGGTGAGATGGGGGGAGGGGAAAGAGAGGAGGGAAAAGAGGCCCATCCCTATATAAATCTAAGGCATCACTGGCACTAAGAGGAAGGAGCTAGAGTTATGCCTCTGTAGGTAGAGTTTGGCTTTTATTTGGCGGGGGTAGGGAGCCTTGGGTTTTGCTTCTGAAATTTCTCATTTCAAATGCTGAACTATCTTCTCATTAGAAAGCCTGTCTCCTGGGCCAAGACTTCCCATGCTTGTTCCGGGACCCTTTCCTAAGGGGAAAGGAGGATTTTTAACCCCCCATCCCTGGTTTTCCTTGCCCTGCTTGCTGGGGGGAGGGTTGGGATGTTTGTTTTGGGACACAGTGATTTAGTCTGTTGAGTAAGACTGGGGCCTGGGCACAGCGTCATGGCTGAATAGGATGTTATTAGGGAAGTTTAAAGGTCCTAGATTTCAGAGAAACTACGCGGGGAGCTCCGTCCCTTCCCTGAGTGAAAATTTCCATGATGAGTCTTTTCCTTAGGACAGAAACCCCAGAAAGAGTAAGAGTTGGTGCCAAACAGCCTCAAAGAAGCTGGGGTTATGGAAGTGGGTCACCCAGCAAGCACCAGTTCATCTTTGGGCAGAGCCCACTCTGGCGCCTGCTCTGGCACTTGTGCTGGACAGTAGCTGAGGTCATTCTTCTTTAGACCTCCACGTGGTGTTTGCCTGAAGTAGCTGTTGCCAAAGGCACGGGCCGCTGGGATATAAAACTGAATGCTTGCTCCTTATTCCCAGAACTGGTATTTGGGACAGGTGAGAGGGAAGGTTGGTGTCCCAGCATCTTAGGAGAGAAACAGCAAGGAGGGGCTTAGGGTAAAGAAACCAGGGCAAGAACCAGGAAATTGGGCCCCTAGTGCTTTCTCCCCTTTCCTCATGCCTCAGCTTCTCCATCTGTGAAATGGGAGTCTGGGGTGAGAGGACGGAGGAGTAACTGGCACAAACAGAGGCCAGATTTTCCATCTAGACCTGTTCCTTTTCACTGGGCTCCTGCCTGTGGAAGGTAGTTTACATAGAACATTTTTTCTGTGTGGGTGAGACATAAGGACATCTTCCTCTCTGGGAAAACCTTCTTTCCATCATCTGCCCATAGTGGTCTCCCCCCAGACCCTTGATTCTGGAATGGGAATTAGGAGGAAACTCCATCTTCTGTGCCCCTGGCAAAGCTACAAGCTCTTCTGTGGAAGAGCTGGGTGATTTTGAAAGTCCCTTTCTGCTCTGACATCCAATGATTCCCTTTCCTCCCCACTCTTCTGACTCCATTTACTTTTCCTCTTTCTCAGGGTGGATCATGGCAGTGATAACAACAGTCTTGGCCTTGGTTCTGGCCCTCAACTCAGGTGCGTGCTCCTTTGTCTGACTGCAGGTGGGGGTGAGGGACTTGGGATAATAGGCTCAAGTGTCTCCTTTCCTCCTCAGCCTCTTGTCCCCTAGGTGGTAAGCACCCCCTCCCCAAATAACTTGCATTAACTTTGTGCACGTATGTACACACACACACATATTGTGAACATTCCCATGTGTGTTTCCAATCCGAATGTCAATTCCTTGAAGGCAAGGACTCTTTCCCTTCTGTCTTTTTGTCCTCTAGGTTTAGCCTAGTGCCTCATCCATAGAGAACCTTAATAAAAGTTTATCGGTTGGTTGAGAGACAAAATTGTGAGCTCCCTGAGGGCGGGGACTATCTTTTGCTTCTCTTTTGCATTCCCAGCACTTAACATATCCCTTAACACATAGTAGGAACTTAATAACTGTTAACTGATTAAGTATAACTGGGTCTGTTCCTAAGAGTCCTAGAGTCTGGGTTGAGGGGCACGATCCAAAGGTTTTTAAGTCAGAATTTCCCTTTTGAGCTTCCATGGATCCTGATCATTTGGAAGTGAAGTTGGTTCAGCTATTATCCAGCACGGTTTAAGCCTTAGTTTGGATGTAGGTGTTTGTTAATGAACCTCTCCCCGTGCTTGCTGTTGTGTGTCATATACAAGTTGTGTGTGTGTATTTATTCGTATCTTTTCCCTTCTCTACTAGTCTGTGCACTTGTGGAGGGTGGAGGCCGTCTTTGGATCATAGTGGATATTAACTGAACTGAATTGAATCAAATCATTCCCCGAGTAGCTGTCGGGATACCAGATCCCAGGTGTGAGGCCTTACACCGGGATGCACACTGGTGGAGAATCAGATCTGGCTTCCAATCCTGATTCTGCCACTTGCCAGCTCTGTGACCTTGGGAAAGTCACCTCCCCTAATCTAGACCCCCGTTTCCTTACAGCGAGAAATTCAGTGACTGAATGTGGCTTCTTTTACTTCCTATCTCTCTGTGTTAGGACTTCAAGGGAGGCAGAAAAAAGGATGATGTCAGGGGATCCATGCCGTGTCCCCCCACTCATCCTTAATTCCAATTTCTCCACAGTGTCGGCAACAGCTAAGGAGCACAAAGGCTTTTGGGAATACTTCAGCCAGAGGGGCTGGGAGAAGGGCCGGATAGAGCCGAGGGAGCCGCCGAAGCCCAGCAAGGAGTTCCCGTGAGTGCGCAGGGTTAGAAGCTCTAAGAAGTTAGGGTCGCATGGTGGGGGGAGGCCGACAGGAAGTCCCTGGTATCCACACTGAAGGTCCCCTAGGCGAAACTTTTTTGTTTCCCATCTTGTTCACCTCTCCCCTGATGGAAGAGGTCCCCATTGTATTCTCCACTCTTGGACCGGTCTCTTAGGTCACAGTAAATCTCCTGCGCCCCCACCCCACCTGGTAAATGAACTGTTTTTCTCTGTCCTTGCTCTCTCAGTCCGGGCTCTCTGCCCTGCTCTGCCCAGGTGCCTAGGCTTGGATCAGTCACACTACAGGCCAGCTCTCTGGGCCGGCCAGGTTCCCCTCCCCCTAGCCCTGTGTTACAGTGTGGTCCCCATGGTTCGGGAACCCAAGGGCTAGTCTGTCCCAGACCTCCAGCAGCAATGGCAGGGAGAAGGAAAGTAGGAGGTCAAGCTGGGGGAGGGGGGGGGGAGATGGCCTGTGTCTGTCTGTGGCTACATGTGCTCCACAGCAACATCGCTGGGGAGTCCGGCCATGGCCAGACTGGTTCTGGGGCTGACTCCTTTCCGGCTCAGTATCATGCTCCCTGGGGGACAGTAGAACTGAGTCCGGGAGGGGGGATCCTGTACCTTATGTGTGTTGGGAAAGCCCTGAACACGAGCAAACTGGGTCACTGTGTGTTTGCATCCCTGCTCCTCAGGAGTCTGAAAGCCAGCCCGGAGCAAGGCCTCGGTGACATGGACACTTTCTTGGAGAAGCTGGTGCCCTTGGCTGGGGGGGGGAAGCCTCCCGTGCTGTTTCTGGATTCGGCAGAGCTGCAGCAGCAGTTCCACAAGGAGCTGGAGGAGGTGAGCAGGGGGCTGGCCCCCTACACGCAGGAGGTCCACCAGCACGTGGGCTGGAACCTGGAGGGGCTCAGAAGGCAGCTCAAGCCCTACACCCTGGAGCTGGTGGAGCGGCTGGCCCTGGGGGTCCAGGAGCTGCAGGAGCAGCTGAAGCTGCTTGGGGAGGACGCCAAGAACCAGCTGCTGGGGGGGGTGAATGAGGCCCGGGGCCTGCTTCAGGAATTTCAGGACCAAGTAGCCCATCACACAGGAAGGGTCAAGGCACTGTTCCATCCCTACGCCGAAAGGCTGGTGGCAGATATCGGGCAGCACGTGCAGGAGCTGCACCGCAGCATGGCCCCCCACGCCGCCACCAGCCCGGCCCGCCTCAGCCGCTACATCCAGACTCTGTCCAGAAAGCTGACCCTCAAAGCCCGGGCCCTGCACACCCGCATCCAGACCAACCTGGACCAGCTGCGGGACGAGCTCAGCGCCTACGCAGGGGCCAGAGCCGGGGAGGCGGGGGAAGGCTTGGGGCCAGAGCCCGCGCTCTCCTCAGAGGAGCTGACCAAGGAGGTCCAGCAGCGGCTGGAGGCCTTTCGCCTTGACACCCTTCAGGAGATTGCCGATTTCTCTAGGACCATTGACCGGGAGACAGAGGAACTGCAGCAGCAGCTGGCTCCCCCTCCCCCTGCCCACAGCGGCTCCTCTCCGGAGCTTCGGGGGGACAACGGGGACAGGAAGATCCTAGGAGAGCTCCGATCCCGCCTCGATGCCCTTTGGGAAGACATTCATTATAATCTCCAAGGACAGGGCCATGGTCTGTCTGGGGCTCCCTGAAGGCCTTCCTCAGGCCCAGGACTTTTTGCCCCACATCTTCCTCTAGGGAACCTCCAGCAATCCCTTTGTTGGGACAAAGGTGGCTGACTGTAAGCAAGACACAGACACATCCCAGCGTCTGAGGCTGTGCCTTCAGACCACAAGGCGGCCCTCCCCTCCGGGCTCAGAATCCCTTCCTTCGGCCCTCTTGCCCAGATGTGTTTCAGTTTCCCGGCTTTGCAAATCCCTGTTTTCCGCCTCCCCACTCACGCATCAGGAGTGATGTCTCGGCTACGGGAGCAGAGCCGCAAAGGCTGCCCGAAGATTTCTGCTTAGCTGCAGCTTGCTCGCTAAGCCTCTGGCAGATGGAGTTACTTAAGTGGGATCATCTTGGATCAGAGCCCTCGCCTCCAGCCAGCTTCTGACCATGCTGGTCCCAGGGCTGACTTGATGCCTTCAATGAGAGTTGTTGCTGCCTGGGGAATCAAAGGGAGAAGAGAGAGAGAGTGTGTGTGTGTATGTATGTATATATATGAGCCTTGTTGGATTTGAAGCTCATCAACACGGGCCTTGTTCCTGCACAAAAAAGGGCCCCAAGTATGTCAAAATCACCTGAAGCTGGACTTCTGTTCTACCATTTGCCCCTGCTAGGCTGCCTGGAACGAGCTAACCGTCGTGGTTACACATGTATGCCTTCTCATGACTTTTTTTTTTCATGTTGTGAGTTTTGTTAATATATGAATGCACCGGAATCATCACTGTTCCCCTCTTCTCACTCATCCCCTCTCAGGATCATAAATTTAGTGCGGAAAAGATATTAGAAATAACAGTTCAACTCCCTTGTTTTACAGATGAGGCAACTGAGAATTGTGACTAGCTTTGGCAATGTACAGTTAGTCCATAGTAAATCAGGGAGCCGGAGCCACAACCAGCGCCCTTAAAGTCCCATGATGCTTCTCTTGCTTTCCCCAGAGTCCTTCTATGTCCGAGTGATGGGACATAGCCTGGAAAAACCTCTCAGTCTTGATGGGAACCATCTCTTCTCTTCTACTACTGTTTATTGTGTTTATTTTCAATAAAATCCTATTAGTGAATGAAAAAAGCCTCTGTCAGGTGGTCACTAAACCTAAGCATTGTGCTGAGACTCAATAACATTTTACATCAAGCATGTCAACAGCTCTCCAAGAGGATCTGCACTCCCTGGACATCGATACGAGGGCTGCTGTTGAATGAGATCCTCCATCACTTCTCTCCCCAGTAACATGGACCATCAGTCTCCCTATACCTGATGGCATCTCAGGCCACTTTTAGGGACCGTTCTTCTCCTCTTTTGTCTCCCTAGTCCTTGTGTTTCCCTCTCAACCTCCTTAAGTTATTATGTGATACAGAACTAGAGGTTTGAGGAGAAACTTATAAGCCATCTAACATCTGTTCTCATTCCTTATTATATAGATGAACAAACTGAAGACTGAGAGGGAAATACTTAATGTCACCTGGTTACGGAGTTAATGTGGATGAGCTCTGATAAGAGCCCAGGGAGAGACTCTACCGGAAGCTCTAAAAAATTACCTTGCATCTTTTTAAGACTCTCTTTAAATCCCTCCTCTATCTGCTCCCAGCTTTTGATTAAGACCATCACTGTGGTCCTTAGAGATCAACTTGAAAGCAGTCACATTGGTGGAGGGAAGCAAAGACTGTAGAAACTAGCCCTAGCTCCCTTTTTCTCAAAGCAAAAGCATCTCCAGTGGTTGTTTACAAATACTGACATATCAAAAATTTATCTTTGGGACTCATGAATAACTTATTTTTATTCTTGAAGCAGAGTTGGGATTTCTTTAGTATGAGAAATTTCTAGGCAAAGGTTCCCTCTATGATGCAGAACAAGAACAGGAATATTCTACAAATATTTATATTAATTGATCCCATTTTGCTAGCCTGCCACCTGGTGGCACTTGGTTACTACAGTAGATGCAGTTAAGTGCATTAAACACTAATTTATTTGAGTTAGCTAATAAAACAAAACAGTTTAAGAATTTTTACTGACAGCTTTTGACAGGCTATACTACAGGATAAAATGATTGGCATTTGGCCTAAGGCCCATTTTTGTACACTCTGGGTTTAGATTTCATTTCTGGTTCCTTTATTTCAGACTGAGTTCTATGTATCAGGACCCAGGAGCTTTTGGCTCCCACGAGATACTTGTTGACCATCCCTTAAACTAAACCTCACCCTAGAGAACCCGGATTTAGCCACTTTTAGCAGCACCCATTAAAGTTCTAGCAGGTAGAGATCAGAGATGGGAAAAAAAGGTCGTTTCAGGGGAGTGCAGAAGGGTGACGTCATCTGTTAGAGAGGCAGCAAGGTGTGGGTAGTGTGGAAATAATTGATTTGATGTCAAGAAGACCTTGGTTTGAACCCTGCTTCAGACACTCAATAGTTGTGCAACCACAGGCAAATCTTCACTTCTTATTTTCAGCTTCAGGATCAATTAATTGACAAGCATTTATTAAGTGATTACTGTATGCCAGATATTGTACTAGGAATTAAGAATTCAAGTCCAGAGAATGAAAAAACTCTTCTCAAAATGGCCTTCTATAGGGAAAAAACTAAATATACACACATATACACATATATATTTATTCTCATGATATAAGCTTAAGTTTTCATATTGTGAGTTAATATATGAATCTATGAATCACTGTCTTTCCTCTTCTCCACTCATCCCTTTTTACTACTAGGATCATAAAATTATACACACTCATATACTCATATATTCTTTATATATGTTCAAAAACACAAATTGAAAATTAACAAATACAAAAAAATTATAAAGTAGTTCAAATTAGTTGAATGCAATGTAGTTTGGGAGGGAGGGTCCTAGCCACTGGGGGATCAGGAAAGACTTCATAAAGAATATGGTGCTTGAATTGCATCTCAAAGTGAGGGCTCCTATGAGGCAAAGATAAGGAGGTATGTGTATCTGGCATAGGATCCAGAGCAAATGCATGGAGATGGGGGAATAGAATGTTGTTGTTCAATAGAAGTCACTTTATACTGGGTCACAGAGCAGAGGAAGGAGAATAATGTCCAGAGAAGCTAGATAGGTTGGGGATAAGTTATGTAGAACTTTAATAGCCTAATAGAGTTTATATTTTATCCTAAAACAGAGGTATTAAATTTCTAGCTCAGTGGACTGTAACCAGAAGAATTACTGGAACCAGATCAAAATATAATTGCAAATGTTTAATAAAATAAAAATACAATACAACATAATGTTAAATTTGTGATTAACATAGAGTACCAGGCCTGAAATCATGAAGATATAAGTTTAAATGTGGTCTTAGACTCTTACATATTTTATATATGTAAGTTTTGTGTATGTGTGTGTGTGTGTATGTGCAAAAATACAAATGTAAAGTTAAAAATACAAAAAAATATATAATGTAAAGTAATTTGGGAGGGAGAGTTCTAGCAGTTGGGGGATACTTAACCCTCAATTTCCTCATCTGTAAAATGATTTGGGAAAAGAAGTTGCAAATATTTTTGCCAAGAAAACCCAAATGGGTCACAAAGAATTGGACATGACTGAAATGACTCAACAGAAGATATCAACATGCAGCCTAAAAGGATCTATTTACATTTGAGCTTGACACTAATCATATCTAGAGGTAGTGGGAAGCCACTGGAATTTAATTAACCAGGGAAGTCACATGGTCAGATGGGTCCATAAGAAAAATTCTTTTTGTGGCTTTGTTTAGGATGGACAAGTGTGTAAAGTAATTCCAGATAGGGAGAGTAAGCTGTAGTAGTAAGGAGAGAGGAAATGAGGACCTGAACTAAGGTGGTAGCTATGGAAGAAAAAAATGGGGTTAAAGGCAAGAGATATGGTGGAAACAAAAATGCATGATTCGACAACTTATTTGATACTTAGGATAAGGGAGAGTGAGGAGTTGAGGATCATGTCAAGATTACAAATCTGAGACACTGGAAGGATGGTGGTCCCATTGACAGAAATAATAAAGTGTGGAAAAGGGGAGGTTATTGGGAGAAAGTTAATGAGTTTGGTTTTAGACAACTTGAATTTGAGATATCTTTGAGATGTCTTATTTAAAATACCCAATAAACAATTGGTGAGGTGGGAATGAAGCTCAGGGGAGAGATGGGCTTAATATAAGTGAGAGTATAGAGAAGAGAAGATCCTGGATAGAACCTTGAGGAATATGCCCACAGTGAGGGATCTAACATGAATGATGTGCAGCATAGAGCCAAGGACGAGTTCTGGAAGCACGCTACTAGAGACTAGCACTAAAGCTACCCATAATGATAAGCTTGAGTCTTTCAACTCCTTCTGAGCCCATCTAACGGTGGTTTGTATCTCTCCATAGGATCACAGATTTGGGGCTGGAAGAGGTGTTAGACACTATTTAGTACAACTCCCTTAGAAGAGATAACCAAATAGCTCAGAGAAATAATTGGCTTGCTTAAGGTTACACAAAAGTTAAAGTGGTAGAGGTAGAATTTGAACACAGGTCTTTAAAAATAAAATCCAGTGTCTTTTTCTATCTTATAATGTATCACCAATGCTGTCCACAAGGATAATGTATGACTTTAAGATTTTACTAAACTTCAATTACCCTATCTCCAAAGAATTCCTCTAATCTGTTTAGTAATCATGTCAAGAAAGGAAATCTGCGTGGCCTTTTCTCAATAGTACTCTTTCGATCAATCAACTTTTACCTAACTTATGTGGTAAGCTCACAAACTATCTCTTTACTAAGTTCTAGAATTTTGCCATGAATGGAAGCCAAACTTACATAGCTATAGTTTGACTTCCCTTTTTTGAAAACTGAGAAAACATTTACCTGTTTCCATTCCTACAGCACTCTATTGTTTCCTAGGTTTATTTAAAAAATCATTTACAAGAGCTTTTTACTTATATCTGCTTGAGACCAAAGTTCTGATTTGTTGGCTTAAGATCACAGAGGGCAACTAGTTTGTCTCTTATTATCTCCTCAGTTATCTTAGATATCAAATCCCTGTTAATTATTTATGGTCAATCTTTCCCAGGTCAAGGATCATCCTTAATAGGGCAGCGTTACTAGACACAGAAAAGGTGAAGAACTACTGCCTTCTCTTCATTTCGTCTGTTAGCATGCCATTTATCCTGAGAAAAAATCCTATAACAAATCTCTTTAAAGACTAACAGTCTTCTGTACAAAGTACTCAGCATATACCATGTGTTTAACAAATGCTTGTTCAATTGATTATGGCACATGCCAAATGTACTCAGTTGAGTACAAAACTTGTACTTATTGTGATGGGAGCAAAGGAGAGATCTAAAGTGTATAAAGAAAATTTAAAAAGATAAACACACATTTTTTTTGGCTGGGTGAATCAGGAAAGGCTTCATGGAGGAGGTAGCATCCAAACTAAACTTTGAAGAAATACAAGTATTCTGAAATGAAGAGATAAGGAAAGTGTGATTCTAAGAATGGGGAAAGTAATTAAACCCATTAAAATTAATTCAAGTTAACCCATGGTAGTTAATGCAGTTACCAAGAGTGAAAGTATATTGAGGGGAAGAGAAAGTCTAAGGCAGCATCTTGGGGAATATCCACAATTAAGGGAAATTTCCTGAATGATAAGTAACACAGGGTCAAGGACACATTTCTAAAGGACTTCTCTAGACTAAATCTAAAGGTACCCATTAATAACAAGTGGTGGTATGAGAGTGGTAGGTGGCACATTGAGTTTGGGAAACAGCTGTTAGTCCAGGTTAGCTCAGACAGAGTACCTGAGAAAGAGAAGTACAGAACAAGACAGGAGGGACAGGCTGAAATCAGATTATGAGAGACCCTAAATACCATGTTGATGAGACAATGTATGTAAGCATTTTGCAAGTCTTTAAGGACTTGGTCAATATTGGGCTAATGGACTCAAGGCTGGAAAAAGAAGGGAAAGAGGGAGAAGGGAGACAGACATTTATGTAGCATCTATTACGTTGATGTTATTTTTGCTGAGGCAATAGGGATTAAATGACTTGCCCAGGAAAACACAGCTAGGAAGTGTTAAAGTCTGAGACCATATTTGAACACAGGTACTCTATCCACTATACCATCTAGCTGCCCTTATAGCATCTACTATGTGCAATATTTTCTCACTTGATCCTCTCAACAACCTGAGAAGATAGACAGTATTATTATTATCTTCATTTCACAGTTGATGAAACGGAGGGAGACTGAGGTTATGTGACTTGTCTAGGATCATACAACTTGTAAACGTCTGAAGTTGTGACTGAATTCTGGTCTTCCTGACTCCAGGCCCCTGCCTTCTATCCACTCCACCACCTTGGGTATCTAGATGCCTTGGAGGTTATCCAGTTTCATACCCTCATTTTACAGATAGGGTAACAGGTCAAGAGAGGTGAAGAGATTGGACCAAAGAAGGCAAGATTTGAACCCAGATCCTAGGACTCCAAACCCACCTCTTCTATTGTACAATGCTGCACAGGAAAGTGAAGGCTTCTGAGTCAGAGGATGTAGCTTAGGAAGATTATTTTGGAAGCTCTGTGAAGGATGGATCAAAAGATGAAAGAAACTGGAGGCAGAGGGACTAGGGAGGAGCCTGCTTCAATTGTATAAGAGGCTTTTGGCCTGAATTGGGGGTTGTAGCAGTAAGAATGGAAAAGGAGAGATTCAAGAGAAGTTATGTTAATAGGATTTAACAAACCCTTTGACTTCTCAGGAGCCAGGAGCAGAGTGGGAGAAGTGAGAGTCAAAGCTAACTGAAATTTGGAGTGTAGGTGACTGGGGGTAGGGGTGGAGGGAGAACGCAGTGCCATCAACAGAAATAGCAAAGATGACAGCAGAAGCTGACTTAAGAACAGATAATTTCAGTTAGTTAAAAAAAGTTGTGCTTGGAGGTGACACCAGGACATTCAGATGGAGATGTCCAACAAGCACGGAATTCAGGAAAGAAATAAGGGCTGGACTACCAGATAAAGGGTTATCTTAAGGAGGACAGTCAAGCACATAGTGGCCATAATTGAACCTATAACATGACCAAAGAAGAGTGTCTAGGATAGTCTTTGGAGATAGGGGGAAGATAATGAACTAACAAACCAGACTGAGTGCCTGAAACTAAGGCAAGGGAGAAAAGAATCTTGCCATTCAGTCAGGAGAGAGTAAGGATGTATCTCATTTCACTTATCCCAAACAATGTGACCACGGGCAACTCAAGCTCTCTGAGCCCCTGTTTCCTCATCTCTAAAAAGGGAATTGCATATAAAACGCATTAGAAACATCGAAATGTCAAAGCAATTTTGGCTATGACGTATAGCAGTAGCATCTTTGCCATAAAAAAAAGGCCAAAAGAGAATGTAGCCTGAGGGGGGAAAAAAAAAACCTGTCAGACTGAGAAGAGAAAGAGTGCTGCCTTTTGAAAGAGTGGTTATCAGTAGAGGTGATGAGGTTTAGGTTTTGAGGCTCCCTTTTGTAGGGATGATAAGGTCTAGATGTAGGGAACCAAAATGAGATTAGGGTTTCTGGTGGTCAGGGAGCTAAATGATAAGGTCTAGGCAACTTCGGGGTTCAGGGAACCAAATGCAGATTTGGCACAAGGGTAGGGAGTTTGGGGGAACCCCCTTTTGGCAGCGCAGAGATTCTCTGTAAAGGAATTTACAGACCTGAAATCCTAGATTAATAAAAGAGGTTTATTATAGGGATTGGGAAGTAAGGTTAGAAATCCTGACAGAGGCATAAAGTCTGGTTAGGGAAATAGGTGAGGGAAAAGAGAAGATAACACTGGAAGAGAATATTATTTTAGTGGGCAGAGGCTTGCTTGGCATAGCATGGCATGGCTAGAACCCCTGCAAAGAAAGGATTTTAGATTGGCTCTTTTATAATAGGAGCTCTGGCTACAAGCTGAAGGGGGCTTGTGGGTGGAGTCCCAAGTTGGCTCATCTACAAGATGGATTTCAAGTTGAGCTGGAATTTGAATAGAATTGTGAATGAATTTCTTTAATTCTATAGGGTTGGAATTCTTTTGCTCAGGACTGAACCAATCCCACTTAGATAATAGAATGAAACTGTCTTGTTTATCTTTGGCGGGGTCCCTCACTGAGGCAGAGTTGAAGATTTTCTCCTTCAAAGAGTTTTAGAGTTTCGGGGTCCCTTCTTCATTCCCCCCTCAAGCAGTCACCTCCAAACTCATTTGGGATAAAGGGGCAAAGATCTCTTCTTCTTGTAACAGCTTCAAGCTGGCAAGGGTCATAGAGATTTTGGGGGGTTCATGCCAGGAGGCGAGGTGTGAGGTGTGGGGTCTGAAAATGGCAGCAGGGCATCCAAGGGGTCTTTGTTCTGTTCAGTCGTCCCCAGTCAGTTGTCTCATGTTCTCCCGGCTAAAGGGTAGTTGAAAATCCAAAGTTTGAAGCCTGGAGAAAATAGATCTCAGGGGCAGATTAAAAGGGGGGTGTCGTCCAGGGTGGAGATGGTGACATTTGGGAATGGGGCCTTTTGCAGGATATGCATCAGGTCCTGTCTGTGGGCTGCCTTTAAGACTGATGACAGACCATCTAACACTACTGAATGCCAAAGAAAAGTAGAAGAGAAAATGCTAGGAGCAAAAAGTTCTTTGTCTGTAGTAAAGGTGTTAAGTAGCCTAGAGTTTAGCCCTTTCACTCCAATTTCTCCTGGGGTGGGTTCAGGATGGCAGGAATTAAGGATGTGACAGACTCAGAGAGTCAGGCCAGGTAGGAGGCCCTGATATCTACTAGGTTCCCAATAAACCACTAATGTCCATTGGCCTTTTTCCTTTGGGGGATTTAAGAGGTGGCTCCTCAATCTCACCATAAAATCACCAAGATGGCTTAGGCAGAGGGCAGATCTTAATGCTATGGGTTGTGGTCCCTTTAAGAAACTCATCCTTTCAGATGGATTTATTCCTTTCTGATTCCCAGCCCCCGCTGGCTGATGCATTGTTAATTCAAGAAGCTAGGACCTTTGATTCACAAATCCTGGTCAAAAGCATCCTTTTGAATTGCAACAGAAGATCCAGACCCTCCCAACCCCATCAGATCTGAGCCAACTTGGGACTCCACCCATGGGCCCCATTAGCTAAATCTCTCATTATACAAGAGCCAAGCTGGAGCCCTCTCTTTGCAGAGGTTCCAAGCATGGCAGCCTTACTCCTGGCTGCCAAGGATCTCTGCCCACTGGAACCCTGGTTCCAGTGCCCTCTTATCTCTACCTTCAACTTTACTGACTAAACCCACAATAAACCTCCTTTATCAATCTAGGTTTTCCGGTCTGTAAATTCCTTTACAGAGGACTCTCCTGCTGCCACTAGACCTTATTTAACTCTGTATCCTTGCACCGAATCCAAAGGGGTTGCAGGGGAGCTCTATTTGACTCCCTGTACCCCGAACCTGCCACTAGACCTCAATTAACCCTAGTTTCATTTAGGTGCCCCAAATCTAGACCTCGTCATTACGACATGTCCTGAGGCCCCCCTGCTATCCCCACTCTTATGGGGGAAGGGTGGGAGAGACCAGGGGGCCAGAGCAAGAGCAAAGTAGCAGTCTTACCCAGCTTATCTCCGGGAGGAGTTCTGGCTGTCCTGGTAGAGCAAGGCAAGGGAGGACTGGGCCAACCCCCAGATTCCTGCTAAAGAGCAGGATGGGGGGTAGCAGGTCGACCCCTGTGGTGTTCGCTGCCATCGTGGAAAGTTCCTTCCGGGCTTCCCCTATCCGAACTCAGGACGGGGACTGGGGTCTCCTCGGATAGTTTCCGGGACACCTAGAGCACGAGCGAACCTCCGGGGTTCCCCACCTAAGTCTGGGAGGGATTTGCATTAAAAGGCACCTCTGCTCTGAGCGTCTTTCCCGGGAGGCCGAAGTTGCCCTGAGAAGAAAAGAGCTGGGAGCCTCAGCTTTTAGTTCAGGTGAGAGAGTTAAAAAAACCAAGAGCTGTTCCTAACAGCAGAGTGGGAGAAACATCGAGGGCTGAAAATGGGCTCCTCCAGTTTGGGCGGTAGTATATTGGCCTTGACCCCGAAAAGGCTGGGGGGACCGGCTGTGTCTTGGCTGCTGGTGCACTGAGAGGCGAAGAAGCTCCTTCCAGGGCTCCTTGGACTCCAGGGAGTTGGGGGGAGATTGGGACCCTCTCAGCTAACCTAATCAGGGTTCAAGTTTTGAGGTTTTTTCTCAAGCCGAGAGTCTCTGCTTTTCTAAGAGGCAGCCTAAAGGGGAGAGGAGCAGGCCCCAAGCCCCAAGCTTTCCAACTCTATGGCTTTTTCATTCTCTATGTGTCCCGAAGAGAGAGAAAGATATGAGGACAACTTTAATTTTTGTCAGTTTGCAGGATTTTATGCCCCGAGCTCCCCAGGCTGAGTGGGGAAGCTCCAGACAGCTTCCACCATGCCCCGGGTGTCCAGCTGTCTCTCCCTGCTGTAGAAGGGTGGGGGCTTACCTGAGCCAACCGTCAAGTCAGCCTTCGCCAGAAAGACTGAGGTGCTTGACTTTCTAGGAAAAAAAGCTTTGGTGTCCTCGGTTCAATAGCTCCTCGGCCGCCTCTAGCCGGGGTCCCCACACACTGGCACCCCGCCCTTCTCTGCAGGAGGAGAGCAGGAGGGAGTGCTCCCTGAGCCAGGAGGAATTTGTCAGAGACCGGCTGTAGGGTGGAAAGCAAACCTAGAGAGAGAGACCACAGGGGTCCCCATAAAGGAATTCTGCAAGCTAGAGAAAAGGCTTTTTTACCTCGCCCAGAGCTTTTGGGTTCGGTTCAGTCGCCAGTGATGTCTGGCTCTGGGTCCTGTTTGGTCAGGGAACCAAAACTATGATGAGGTTTAGGTTTGGGGGCTCCCTTTTGTAGCGATGATAAGGTCTAGATTTAGGGACCAAATGAGATGAGGTTTCCCGGTGGTCAGGGAGTTAGATGATGAGGTCTAGTGGCAGGTTCGGGGTTCAGCTCCCCTGCACCCCTCGGGATTCGGCACATGGCAGGGAGTTTGGGGAGCCCCCTTCTGGCGGCGCAGAGTCCCTGTAAAGGAATTTACAGACCCGGAAACCTGGATTGATAAAAGAGGTTTATTGGAGGTTTGGGAGTAAGGTTAGAAGTCCTGACAGAGGCACGAGGTCTGGTTAGGGTAGAGGGGGCGGCACTGTATTACCCAGCGGGCTCCTTGGCCTGGCCTGTTAGCCCTCTGCAGGGAGAGGGTGCTCCGCTGGCTCTCTGTAACCGGCGCTTTGGCCACCAGCTGAGGGGGAGTCCCGGGCTGGCTCCTGCACCAGCTGGGCATCGGCGAGCCGGAATTTGAGTGGACTGAACGAGTTCCTTTAATTGGCTAGGCTTGGGATCCTTTTTGCCCGGGGAACAGAATGGAGCGGCTTGTCTGGTCCCCTGGGGCGGGCGGCCCCTGTCCGAGGCGGATTTCCTCCCTCTGGGAGTGTCGGAGTTGGGGCCCTTCCTCAGGGAGGCTGGCTGGGGAGGAGCTGAGGTTGGGCCGCGGTGGACGGCAGACCCCTACGGAAGGAGCCGGCTCGGGCTGACGGGGAGGAGGGGCTTGTGGGTTTGTTTTCCAAGGAGGAAGAAGAAAGCTCCGGGAAAGAAGGAAGCCCGGAAAATGGGCGGGGCACCGGGCCGGGAAGGTGCTGTCCGGGGGTGCTGACACTGTGCCCGCTGTCTCCTGGGGCTGGGGGAGCAAGAGTGACTGGAGGGGCGGACGAGTGGGGGACCATGTGAAGGATTAGCAGTGCGGTGAAGGGCAGCGGGGGTCCGGACCTCCCGGGACGCCGGGAGCTTCCGTTATCTCCATTCTCGGCAGAGGGAAGAAGTGAGGGAGCATCCGAAGGCGGCTCTTCCCGGTTTTACACCCGCCCCTCTCTTCCCTGCAGTAATGCCCAGAGGGAACAGCCCGAACTGCGAGCAGCGGGGACCCCCGGCCAGGGGACTCAGTTATGGGCGGAGGTCCGAGGTCAGACTGGGAAACCAAGAGGGAGAGGCGGGCGGCTGCGGCCGCCGGCCCCGAAAGAGAGGCCGCTTCTCCCTCCGGGCCCCGCGCGGGCACCAGGAAGCCCGGGAAATATAGCCCGGGCCTGGGGCTTCGGCGCAAAGGCAGCCTCTGGAAAATCTGGAAGGAAGGGTTCACGAGGAAAGGAGGACTCCCACTCTAACTTGGAAGTGTGTGTGTATGGGGTGCCTAAGACTGCAAGCACAGTCGAACAGACCCGGGAAAAACTTAGTGGGAGGGGAAATGCCTAGATCTCGACGCAGCATGGGCGGAGCTACCATTAGCCTCCTCCCTTCTTTCCTTAGCGTCTCTTTACAGGCACTTCCGGCAGGTATATGCATTTTCTCAGTCACTTCCGGCGGATATGCGTATTTTCTCCCGTCTCTCCAAAAGCTTTTATATTCCAGCGGGCCCTTTAAGACGGGGCAGTAATCTTCACACGCCGGAAGTTTCTATGAAAGGGAGGTGTGGCCGCGCCTACGGAGCGGAAGCCGGAAGCGGAGGCGGCTGGAACTAACGTGGTGGCGATGTCGGCTCTCCGGGCGCTGGATCCTGGTGTCGCGGCCGGGGTAGGGCCGGGGTCCGCCACAGCCGCCGCCTCCGGGCCTCCCGGGGGCCCCGCCCTCGCTTCCGGGAATCTCTTCCATCCCATCAGCGCTGAGGACGAGGAGCAGCAGCCTACGGAGATCGAGTCCCTGTGCATGAATTGTTATGGCAACGTAAGGCCGGGGGCTGGGGACGGCCGGGGCCAGACTTTGATGAGCCAGATTCCTTCAGACGCGCCGGGACTGCTTTTGTAGTAGCCGAGGGTCTGGGTGTTGATAGAAGGGGACAGCCGCAGGTGCATTTATTAAGCGCTTGCTGTGTGCTACGTGCGGTGACAGCTAAGGAAATATAACCTCTCCAAGTAAACACTGGGTTCTGTCAAGCAAGTTCAAAAGCTTTCGGGTGGAGGGGAACACCCCAACCGGGGCGTCTGGAACGGTCTCTTCCGTCAGGAAGCGGCTCTCGGGAGGGGGGAGCCAGGAATGCTGAGAGTCGGGGTGGTGAGTTTGGCTGGCGAAAAAGTGTTTGAGGGAGAATGATGGATTCTCATCCTGGAAAGATGGTCTCCACCCAGATGTTGAGATCAAAATTCCTAACCGGAATTTGAATTTTATTGTTTTGTGTCAGCTTTTCTTCGGCACTCATAAGACCAGTGGGCTCCTCAGAATAGAGGTTTTAAACGTCCAATGTAAAACATGTGGGACCACCAAGGAAGCGCAGTTTGTGAATAGGAAGCCGGCAGTCACTTTAATAGTGTGTAGTAACCAGTAATTGGCACAAACATTATTTTGGGATCTGAATACAATGTGATGGGGCATGAAAATATCTGTGACTTTTATCGGTGACAGTCACAGGTACTGGTCATACTAGAATTACTGTCATAATTGAAGGAAATGCTTAATTTCAAATTGGAGATCTTCATTCAGCTTCATGTACTCCCTGAAATCTATTCATAATAAAATCCTAGGTACTTTTCTTGGGGGGAGGGGGAGATAACTGGGAACCCTAGTTTAAAGATTGTAGAATCTTGGAGCTTCTTGGAAAGTGATACAGTTGATCTGTGCTTTAAGAATATTCATTTTCCAGTTGTACGGAGTATGGATTGGAGAAAAAAGGCATGAAGACCAATTAAGAGGCTGTTTTGAGAGTCTGGGCAAGAGGCTATGGAGACCTAAAAACTAGGGTATTTGTATTGTGGGTGGAGAAAGGAAAGGATGTGAAGTGTTGTGGAGACAGAATTGAGAAGAGTAAGAAAACTAGATGTGAGGCATGTGTGTGGTGAGAGAAAGGAGTTGAGGATGAAAGATAACTCCCAAGCTAGAGGAGAAGTGGGTTTATTAGGAAAGAGAATGGGTTTGGCAATCAGATTTGAGGCATTGAGGTGGAGATTCTGGACTTGAGTTCAGGAGAGAGACGAGGGCTGGAAACATGGATTCGGAGTCATCTGCAATGGGGTTGTAGTTTAATCTGTGAAAGCCAATAAGATGACTGAGGAGGAATGTTCAGTGAGTGAAGGGGGCCCAGGATAGAAGTTTGGAGACCCATTCTTACATCTTTCTCATTTTCATTTTACAGGTGAGGAAAGTGGTTAGAGATTAGTGTTCTGCCAAGTTAGGGGCAGAGAATCTGAAAAGGACAGGCTGGACAGGCAGGGGAGAGTCTATTGAAGATGTGGTTGTAAATACGTTCAGATATTGCAGACAGTTCAGGTTAGATGAGCAGTAAAAAAGGGCCATTAGATTTAGTAGAAAAAAGGATTTTGGAGAGAAGTTTCAGACTTGGAGTCACAAGCCAGATTGCAAGGGGTTGAAAAGAGACAGATGGGTAGAATTGATGATCGGAGATCTTTCTTTTTTACCCGACTTTTGCATAGCTCAAGGGAATGGTAGGGTTTAAATACCTCTTTTTAAGATAGGAAAGAAACTAGAAATTTTAGAAGACATTGGGGAGTGAGGTGGGAGATGATTCTGAGGACTTGCTCCTGGGGTCCAGTCTGGAGATATGTGGGGATAGGAAATTTTGGGGAAGGAGCCTCACTGTTTTTTTTGTCTGGGGTCTGATCCATCTAGGGGATAACTCGCCTTCTGCTAACCAAGATTCCCTTCTTCAAAGAGATCATTGTGAGCTCTTTCTCCTGTGAACATTGTGGCTGGTCCAACACAGAGATTCAGTCTGCAGGCAGGATCCAGGAACAGGGTGTGCGCTATACCTTGTCTGTCAGGGTCCCTGAGGTAAGTTGGGAGGGGAGGGCAGGTGTTCATGCTGAGCATTATTTATTCTAGAAAGGCCCTTGACAGCATACCCTTCCTATACCACCATCTCAACAGCTAAGTGTTCATTGTATTAGATCATCCTATTTTCTGCTAAATTCTCTTCTGAAGCTGTTACATTAATTGAAATGAAAACTGTAGGAATCAAATTGTAGCTCCCCATCTTTGGGTCTGGGGGGAGAGGCAATGTTGCTGTTAGTTACGGTCTGCGACCTTATCTTTATGCTCAGGACATGAACCGAGAGGTGGTAAAAACAGATTGTGCCACGGCAAGGATCCCAGAGTTAGACTTTGAGATTCCTGCTTTCAGCCAAAAAGGAGGTAAGTCTGAGTGTATTGGGACTATCCCAAACAAAGAAAATATACATCAATTTTTTCTTAGTATATTGTCAGTTCCTTCTGTGGTCAGCATTGAACTTTGTTGGTGAATGGAATGCTTAGGTGGGCAATGAAATCCAAGATAGCTGACATTTCCTCCTTTGATGTTTTTCATCAGCTCTGACCACTGTTGAAGGATTAATTAGTCGTGCCATCTCTGGTTTGGAACAGGATCAACCAGCCCGAAGGGTAAGCTGTGGAGTATCAGATTTCAGTAAACCTGAGGACTAGCTCTTATGTGTCATTCACAGCTCTGTGATATTTAGTGTCCTGTTCATAAAAACAATCCCTGATTCAATGTTAGAATTGAGTGAAACTCATTCAATGAAGCTTAAATATTACTACCTCTGAGAAACCCTTGATTTAGCTTTCCTTCCACCCCCCCTTCTCTCTTCTCTATTTAATTTATATCGTTTCTGCATACAAGTTATATATAGAACAGAATGTAAGCTTTTTGAAACTAGAAATTTATTTTTGTCTTTCTAGAAACAATGTCTGATATTTGCTGAATTGATTCAATTATTGGAACAAGATTCTTTAAAATCAGTACTTAGCTTGGATGTAAATTTTAATCTAGGCTTTTTCTTACTGTTTTTTAGCAGTTTTGCTAGATGTTTTTCTTTTGTTGGGCTAGTCTTTTGATAGGTTCTTACCTAAAATATGTACCTCATGGAGCTAGGTACTGAGACAATAGTCTCTTATCTCTATATTCATGACAGGCAAAAGGAGAAACCATGGCTGAGAAAATTGATGAGTTTATTGCCAAGTTGAAGCAGCTGAAGCGAGTGGATTCCCCATTCACTTTTGTGAGTAATATTGTTATCCTGGGCAGAAGCTACTAGGACCCCATACTTAATCTTACCCTTGGGAGGCTGGAAAGAAGGGTAACCCCCCCCCTTTTTTTTTTTCTATGATGGTGGATTGTGGAGTCTAAAATGTTTTCTTTATTTTCCAAATGCTAGATCATTGATGATCCCTCAGGGAACAGCTTTGTGGAGAATCCTTATGCTCCTCGGAAAGATGATGCTCTGGTGATCACACACTACATCAGGACTCCTCAGCAGGGGGACATGCTAGGGCTCAAGGTGAATAGTGAGGAGCCACCTTAAGCTAAAAATTGTTTGGGATACATGTACTCTTATTACTACTGTCTAATTATGCTCTACATGTCCTATTTCAAAAGTTGTATGCATTTGATTTTATTTTCTAAGATTTCTTATTGGGAGGAGGATGAATGATTAAAGTTATATAAGATCACAAATAATGTTCCAAAGCATCTCTGTTAAACATAGAATCTTTTTTCCTTTTTCTAATTGGATAAAAATGTTAATAAAATATAATTGCATTTCTTTTCCAGATTGAAGAGCCGGAAGAGAAGTCCACTGACCCTGTGGAAGATCTCAGGAATGAAGTGAGTCAAATTGAGCCCCGTTGGTGGGTGCATAGGAATGGGCTCATGCGTGGGCTGGACTGAACCTCCTTAGCTTGTTGCTGGCTCTCTTGGGATATAGGTGATCCATCTTGTTCAGGAATGTCTTTATTATGACTGGGAAACTCACTTTTTGTTTTTTACCTCATATTCCAGGTATTACAATTCAACACAAATTGTCCCGAGTGCAATGCTCCTGCCACTACCAACATGAAATTAGTGCGTATCTTTTGTGGAGTCATGACTTCCTCTGTCTGGGAGATGGAAGAAACCACTTAGAGGCCAGAGAAGATGTATCTGAAGAAAAGCATGTGTTGTATTACAGATTCTGGCCATTGCATTCAGAGAAAAATTAGTCATTGACTCTTCCTCTTGGTTTATTTTTCCTGTGGCTTTTTTCTCTCTGACATCTTATGAGTCAGTGTGGTTTGGAAAACTTGCTGACATGAAATACACTCTGGACAATTACAATTGCCCAATGTCTTGCTCTATGAATTAACTTCTTTAGGTAACTTGACCCAGCACATGACAATTAACTTTGTCTTTACTATTAGCCTTTTGGAGGATAATCTTACTGTACAGAAGGCAGATTTCCTTAACCCCCCTTTCCAGAAATCCCCCACTTTAAAGAGGTTATCATCATGGCGACAAATTGTGAGAACTGTGGGCACCGGACTAATGAGGTAGGTTTTGAATTGGACCCCCTGCCTTCATAAGGAGAAGACTAGATAAATATTTTCTGAAGGGACTATTTGTACTATTTCTCTTTTCTAGACCTTTAGCAGAGATGGGGGTGCTTCTTTATGGGTATAGTTACAAGCAAGCTGAATTCAAGGCTGCTTGGTTAGATCTGAAAGCCTAACATCTTTGGTTGATCCTTCCTTCTTAAGGGAAAGGTGACATCTCTTTTGGGGAGTATATGTGGTCTACTCTTTCACCTCCCCTGGTTCTAATTGGTACAGTGTAACAGCCTCTACTTCTTAAAATTTCCCTGTTTACCTCTTACTGTATGCTTGGTCTCTCTCCTCTTCCTGGGAACTTTGAAAGAAACGGGATTTAGTTCATACCTTTTCTCTAACATAGGCATCTTTTTGGGGAAATCCTTGATTCACAAGTACCCCTTTCAATTCTGGTTTGCAAGCCCCTTCTCTTATATTGACTGAATTTGGTGTGTAGGTAAAGTCAGGTGGAGCAGTAGAGCCCTTGGGCACCAGGATCACCCTTCATATCACGGATCCCTCAGACATGACCAGGGATATACTGAAGGTAGGCCTGATCATAACATTGAGTCTTCTTTTTATGTACTTGCTAGTGAAGCTGCTTCAGAAATAGTTTCCTTTCCTTAGGGTTGTATGAGCAATCTCTTTCCCTGTTTTTGAAGGGGAAAGAACTTTAAGTATATTATCTTTGGGGTTATAGGTAGTAAAGGAATTTTAAGAGCCTGGTGAGGGCAAAAGTGATCTATAAGCCCATTCATTTAACCTTAAACATAATTTATAGGCCTTTCCTTTTTTACCCTTCTATAGCAAAATGCCTGATGGTGTACATACTGTAATTATGAGAGTATATTTGCTTCTGTCTGTCCCTAGACTTCATTTATTTAGGTCTGTAACCTTTGCCATGTATTGAAAGAAATTGGAATATTTGAGATTGACCTCTAATTCTTGCTGCTAAGTTATTTGTAGAATGTTTTTATGGTCAACACAGAGATATTCAGCTTTTATATCCCTGTTCTTAGTTTAAGTTAACATTTCTTCTTATACTATAGTCTGAGACATGCAGTGTGGAAATACCAGAACTGGAATTTGAGCTAGGCATGGGTGCCCTTGGAGGCAAGTTTACCACCTTGGAAGGACTGCTGAAAGATATTTGTGATCTGGTAAGTCATATATGCTTTAGCCCAACACTTGTACTGAGAGAAGCACTGGAGATAAGAACATTTTCCCCTATTCCGGAATTCTTTTGCTTTGAGCATAATCTGAGATTAGGCCTATACACACATCCTTCTTGATGGCTTTTGTTTTAATATCACAGTCATATTTCTACACACACACATACACTCTCTCACACACACACACACACAGACACACTCCCTCCCCCTCTTCTACTTTCATCTTAATATCAGTTATTCTCCTCCCTTATCCAAATTGAATCTTTCCTTGTGATAAAGAAAAATAATTAAAATTGATAAGTTAAATTATTTGATATAGAAGCTTTCTATGAAAATATAATACTATCCCTGTAATTCCCCCTACATCTCTGCTCTGAGCCTTCATATACATATTTATTCTCTTCTCCAAAACCTTTGTTACTTTTTCATTATTTTTTCCTTTTCATTGCTATTTGCCATCATTGTGTATATTGTTTTTAGTTTTCTTTTGCTCTAAATTCCTACAGGCACACATTTCCATCATGTCTTTTTTTTTTTTTTTTTTTTTAAACTTGGCATCTTTTTCTGTATGTTTTTTAAATTTTTGTTATCTTTTTTATTTTTCTGAATTACATTTAAAACATGTTAAATATTTTTTAAAAATTTGAGTTTCAAATTCTCTCCTTTTCCCTCTCATCCACATCGAGAAGGAAAGCAATTTGGCATAGAAGTGGCATACATGTGAAGTCATGCAAAATATATGTGTATATTAGTCATGTTGCAAAAGAAAGCACAGGGCTTCCAAAAATCCCCCCAAATCCAAGAAAAATAAAGTAAAAGTAGTATGCCTCAATCTGCATTCAGACTCTTGTCAGTTCTTTCTCTTGAGGTTGATAGCATTTTTCATTAATAGGTCCTTTGGAATTATCTTGGATCACTTTATTGCTGAGAATAGTCAAGTCATTCATAGTTGATAATATAATATTTGTGCTACTTTAATATACTTTGTTCTGGTTCTGCTCATTTCAGTTTGTATCATTTCAGGAACTATATGAACACAAATATAAAACACTTCACAAAATAATGTCATATCTAAATAATTGGGAAAATATCAATTGCTTATGGGTAGGCCAAGTGAATATTAATTAAAAATAACAATTCTTGCCAAATTTATTTACTTATTTAGTGTCATATAAATAAGAGTCAGGGGAGTTATAAGTATCATCTTTCTATATAGCTATGTAAATTGTTTAACCTTATTGAATTTCCTATGATTTTTTCATATTTACTTTTCTCTACAGTTCTTTTTAAGGCTTGTATTTGAAAATCAGGTTTTTCTATTTCAGCTCTTGTAGTTTCATCAGGAGTACATTGAAAGTCCTCTATTTCATTAAATAACATTTTTTTTTTTGTTTTGCTGGGTAGATAATTCTTGGTTATAGTTCCAGCTCTTTTGTCTTCTGGAATACCATATTTTGAATTCTTTGATTAGAATGGAAGCTGCTAAATCCATGATATTTGAATTGTTTCTTTCTGGCTGCTTGCATTACTTTCTCTTTGACTTAGGAGATCTGGAATTTGGCTAAAATATTCTTGACAGTTTTCATTTTAGGATCTTTTGCAAGAGGATGATTTGTAGATTCTTTCAATTTGTTTTTCTCCCCTTGGTTCTAGGATAATTAGGGCAGTTTTCCTTTGTAATTTTTTGAAATATGTTGTATTTAGGCTCTTTGATTTGATCATAGCTTTCAGATTGTCTTAACAATTCTTAAATTATTTATCATTGGGGGCAGCGAGGTGGTGCAGTGGACAGAACACTAACCCTGAATTCGAGAGGATCTAAATTCAAATCTGATATTTAACACTTCCTAGATGTGTGATCCTGGGCAAGTCACTTAACCTCAATTGCTTCAGAAAAAAAAAAAAAAAAAGAAATTATTTGTCCTTGATCTATTTTTTAGGTCAGTTGTTTTTCCAATAAGATATTTTACTTTTTTTTTTTCCATTTAATTTTGTTTTGATCTTTCTTTACTTGGAAAAGAATAGGGAGAATATTCTAGCCCTGGGGATAAAAAATTGGGTGCCTTGCTCATGGAACATCCAGAAAAACCACTGTCACTGGATCCAAGAGTACAGTTTAATTCTTAACTGAAATCCTCCTTTCTTCTTCTACCCCTTTTAATCCCAGTGCCTTCCCTTTGTTAATTATTTATTTATCCAGTATTTAGCTTTCTCTGTACATATTTGGTTGCATGTTGTCTCCCTCATTAGATTATAAGCTTTTTGAGGCAAGGGTCTTTTTTTATTTAAGCACTTAATTCTATGTCAGGCACTGTGTTAAGTGCTGGGGATATAAAAAGAGGCAAAAGACCCTTATGTAGTCATTAGTTTCCAGTTGCCCAATTTTAATTTTTAGGGAATTATTTTCTTCAGGGAGCTTTTGTACTACTTTTTCCATTTTTCATATTTTTCAATTCTTTAATTTAAAGAGTTCTCTTCAGTAGATTTTTGTGTTTCTTTTACAATTTGGCTAATTATATTTTTAGAAAGTATTCTTTTCATCAATATTTTTTGTATTTCTTTTATCACTTTTGATTTTCACATTTTTTTTGCATCACACTAATGCTTCTTTCTGATTTGAAATTGAGATCAAGGCTCCTACCTCTGTTGTGAGTGACCCCAAGCGCTCATTCTGTGCTCTGGAATTGTGACCAGTGTCCTTGCCTCCCCTATGATTGCAAGAGCTGATGTCGTAAGATATCTCTTTGCTCAGAATTTTGACCTAGAATGCTGTTTGGGCAATGGAGTCCAATGCCAGCAAAGAATCCCTTGTATCTTTCTGATCAGTTGTCTGATCCCTTTAGCATTTGTGGGCTGAGAACTCCCAGAGCTGCTGCTACTGCCTTCAAGAGTGTTGGTATTTTGGTGGAAAATTCCCCTTATCCTCCCCTATCCCAACCACCCATTTGTCAGCTTTGCTGCTCCAGAATCAATTTAAGCCATTATGATATTGAGTCTGCCCCCTTATTTTATAAATAACTAACCTGAAGAAAACCGAGGCTTAAGTGACTTGCTGAGGTCACACAACCAGGAAATGTTAAGAGTAGAATTTGAGCCCAGCCCTTCCTGACTTGAGGCCTATCAGTTCCATTCTTTACTCCATTGCCTCCTCTCCTGATTTTTAATGGTATTATCTTTTATAATTCAAGTTCTGCAGACTTCTAAAATTAGCTTTTTTTTTATCTAGTAAAACAGAACAAAAAAGAATAGGATGTCTTAGAGAATGAGTCAGACTTTTTGGACAACCCTCTCAGCCCTAACCAAGCTGCTTCCCTAACAATTTGGGAGCCAGACCTTCAAGTTTTTACCATTACAGGTGACCAGGAACCCCTTCACACTGGGTGACAGCTCCAACCCTGATCGCACAGAAAAGTTGGAGGAATTTAACCAGAAGCTGGATGAGGTAAGAGGCAATAATAAGATCATTGCTCTTGAGAACACACTAAGACCCACTCATACCTTACATCCCTTATATATCTTGCTGGCTTGAGAAATGTAAAGGGTCACATGCTGGCTTAGCTCAGCAGCATTAGGTCCATCTTATTCATTTAGCAGTGACAGTGATTATAATTGTCCCCACTTCTAGAAACTATAAGAGAAAAAAATTAATACTTATATTTCTTTTTTTGTTGCTGTTGCCTCTCTGCTGCTGTTAGATTATAGAGGGTCGAATGAAAGCTCATTTTATTCTGGATGATCCAGCAGGAAACAGCTACTTACAGGTATGTTTTGCCTGGCTTTGGCATTAGGCTCTTTATGTTCTGCACATGACAAGCCTTTTTCAAGAAATAAAAGGACGTTATTCTAGACTAATAGTGCAATGAAAGTTGGGCTGGCCTCTTAGAATTAGCTCTCAAAATGAATTGAACTCATTTAGGCGAAATTGGAGTAAGCAAGGCACAAAGAATGATCTGTATGGCATTTCCCCCCCATCTGCCTGTGACTTGGAGGGAAGATCTAGTCCATTAATCAGCAGCCTTTCACAGATGGCATGCTATCTTATTCACTCTCAGCAGAGTATGTGAGGATTGAGGAGAATGTAATTCCTGCTATCCAAGGATCTAAGAGAAAGGAATAATTTAAGATTATTAATGCTCCTTTGCATGATCTGAATTTTATTCTCATCTCACACCTTACTATGTGAATAAGAAAGGTTTCGCCAGTAGAGAGGAAAGAAGATGAAAGGAGTTGGGAAGGTTGCCGTAGTTGAGCCTCACCTACTTCCTGATATTAAAACTTGCCATTCCATCTTTACCCTGAGGCTGCTGATCTCTGGTTAGACTTAACCTAGGATTCTCTTGAATTCCTTGGAGGTGACGGCTTGGAGGTAGTAGAGGGGAAAAGAGCCTGATAGAAGAAATGCCCAGTCACTGATGACTTTTCTCCGTCTATCAGAATGTGTATGCCCCTGAGGAGGACCCAGAGATGAAGGTGGAGCGCTACAAACGCACATTTGACCAGAATGAGGAGTTGGGGCTCAATGACATGAAGACAGAGGGCTATGAGATGGAACTGGCTTCACGGCGGTAGCAGTGGGCAAAGGGGCAGGTCAGACACCAGAGCTGCCTGTGGCTTCATGGTTATTTATTACTATTGTAATAGGTCAGAGGGATGAGGACTGGAGAACAGGGGCTTTCTCTTGGAATGGGATGACCTGGTCTGAGTCCATGAAGGTGTACACACTTTCAAAACAATTCATGATGCAAATGCACGTCTGTTGTGTTACTGACCTTATTTTGGAGGTTTTTATTGGTTTGTTTAGAAAATTGGGATTGAACTTTTGTGGCAAATTTTTCCTGTTAGTCTTTTCTTCCTTCCCTATTTTTCCTTTTTCTATAAGAATGGGATTCCAAGGAGCTGCTGATTGGTAAAGTTAGAGAAATGGAGGAGTTGGGGCACAACCAAGAATTGGCGTTCTATAGATATTAATTCTAGTTTTAAATGAGAGAAGTCATATTGGGGGTGGGGATAGTAGCATCTTCGGATTGGGCAGAAAAAAAATTGCCAATAAAATTGCTGCTTTTAAACAACTTTTTCATCCTCTTGTCATTTTCATTATGTTTAAGCTTCAGTCAGAGTTGGTAGAGTAGTTATTTCAAATTCTGGAGTTTTAATCTGCTCTGGATAGAAACTTAAGTCACTTGCTTAGGAGGAGGAATGATGTTGTTACTGTTACATGGTTCCTCATCCTAAGCAAGTGGCTAAGTTTATAAAGTGCCTTATAGTTTATGAAATATTTTAAACGTATTTATGGAACTTTTGTGTTTTGTCTAGTCCCAAATAATGTGGTAGTAATGGGGGTTAAAATTAGGAGAAAGGATGTTTCCAATCCACAGGCAGATGAAGGTAAAACAAATGTCTGGTTCCATTCTCTTATGTCTCCTGTAGAACCTATTTTTAACTCGATTCACAAAGTTATTAAGTACTTCTTTTTTTTGCAAGGTACACTGTGCTAAGTATTGGCTCTCCTCACTTTTCCCCAGTGCATTTTGGATTTCTAATGACTCCACTCTTTCTACCTGCCAGCATGTCAGACTTTCACAGATGTTTTAGAAAAGACCTTGGAGGGAAGCAGTGTGACCATACTGTAGTTAGCAAAATTTGTCTATGATAATGATAAGCCTTTGCCTGAAGATGTCAGTAAAGTAGAACCTACTGCTTTTTTTTTTCATTGTTTTTGTTAAATGACATGATGCTAATCTCTTTACAGAGTAATTCAGTCTTCACTCTAGTATGTAGTCCTCTGGAAAATAGGAGAAAATGTTTCATATAAGAAAACTACAATGCAGGAATGGGTGTGTATTGGGGAGAGGAGTTTAAACTGCACATTTTTCCATGCCAAAGAAACCATCGTATGGATCTGAGAATATCATGAGCCAGGAAGAAGGACCTCCCAGAACGAAAGTGAAATAACTAGAACATACCTGTAGAGTTTTCCTTTTAACTTTACATGTGGATAGGAAAAAACAAGGAAGAATTTTAGCACCTGCAAGTAGTCTCCATTAATTTACTGTACAAATTATTATGCAAATCAAAATTTTGAAAATTTAGACTCTGAAGGGATCTAAATTTAACACTTCACTCTAGGAAATGAATAATTTTGTGCTCTTAAGTTTTGTATAATTATTGTTTCTACTATATATTCTCTAGCTGGATTTTGGAACTCTATTGCTAGCTCTCTGCAATCCAGAACAAGATTCTCCTTTCATCTTGCAAATCTCCATCACAGGACTCAAACTCATAATTCAAGAATTTTTTCTTAGACTAACACAAATACATTTTTAATGAACATACTGTCAAGTCTTTTTTAAGAAACACTACACAACAAAACATCTGTTTTGTTAAGAGTAATAAGCAGTAACAGGTCATAATAAATTTCAACGTAGTTAAATTAGGTGTGACCTTACAATGAGCCAGTATCATCAATGATCCTTCAAAGCTGCAACTTCCTTAAGGAGGAGTAAAAGTACAAAATGATTTAAAAAACCTGGTAATTTATTGTATACAAGTTAAAACTATAAAAACTTCTACATTAGATACAAGTAAAAATAAGTTTTCAGTATCAAACTTACAACAGAACAGTTTTCATAAATTTCATAAATAAATGTGCCGATAGAGGGGCATGATGTGGTACGTGGGCTTATTGCCATGTTTTATTTTTTTCTTCCCAAGGTTCCTTGTAGCTTTTAAGTCTATGAGCTGCTCATTCTTGAGACCAAATAGTCCCACTTCTTTATATGGCATGATCTTGAAGACCTTTACCATTATAGTTTTCTGGACTCTCAGTAGTTTTATTAGTGTTCTCCCTAAATTGTTCCTAGAACTGATTAGGGTATTCTGAATGTGTTTTGATCCAGGTAGCATAGAGTGGGATGCTGACTTCCTTAGTCCCAAGTGGTATGTTCTTAATGGACTAAGCAATAAAATTTTTAGTTGCCATTTAACAATTGATTCACATTGAACATTACCTTTGTAGTTCACTAAAAACTTCCAAATAAAAAAAAAAAATTTAAACTAATTTAGTTGAATTAGTCATGCAGATTATCTAGCTGAGTCCCCGCATTTTATAGATGTGTCCTGGACAAATGAAAAGCCTTCCTTTGACCCTTTTCATCTCCCTATCACACTTCACATTTTTGAAATAGATGCCTGTGTGTCATGTTTCTAATTGTTCACCTTCTACTTGCTCTTCAATGCTTTGTAATTTTTCTTCTACCTTTATTCTACTGAATATCTTCAGATGAAGCTTTTTTTCTCTAAAAGTTACCAATGTGGAATTTTTGCAATTCCATTTTGCATTTTTGTCTTTATGCAGATTAACTCCTAGATTTCTATATCCAGTTTCTGCCTCTCCCTAGAGTTTTAGTTCTTGATGACTGAATTATGACCAGTTAGATATTTCAAACTGGATGTTGCATAGACTTCCTAAATTTAACATATTTAAAATTGAATTGTCTTTCTCATCATAAACTTTCTCTCTTGCAAACTTGACTATTGAAAATTTAACCCCAATCTTGGGTTTGAAATCTTGACCTTTTCCCCAAATCCTTTCTTTTATCTCACATTTCCAGTCATTTGCCAAACTTTGCCATTTTTATATTCACATCTTGCATCTGACTTTTTTCTGCAGTCATACAGCCACCATCTCACTCCAGGGCCATCATCACTTTGCTTGTTACTATATTAGCTTCCATGTTTGTTTCTTACTACAAGTGTTCTCTCGTTGCAGTCCTTCCTATGTGCTGTTACCTAAATAGTTTTCCTTAAATATAGAGTTGACCATGACTCCCCTACTCAACCAACTCCAGTGTCTTCCTAGTGTCTTAAGGATAGAAATATAAACTCCCCTGTTCAGCTTTTAAAGATTTTCATTTTCTACCTCTTAACTATTTTTATAGCCCATTATTGCATGCCTTGATCCTGGTCATCCCCTATGATCTCTCTTCCTTTAAGATCCTCCTCCTGTTCAGACACTATCTTCAAATGTAATTTTTCCTGATTCCTCTAACTGCTGATGTCTTCCTTCTTGAAGTGCCTTAATTCTACTATTTTGTATGTATTTGTACTTACTAACTTTATATTTATGCTGTATGTATACATAAGTGTTTGTATATGTATTTGTCTCCCCCATTAGAATGTAATTCATTGTGAGTAGGGGTTATTTCTTTGAACTTACATCCTTAGTGCCTAAAAAAGTAAGAACATAATAAATATTTGATGATTTCTCCATTCTCCTTGATCTGTTTGCCACTGTTTATACTGCTGACCAGTATGCTTTTCTGTATGCTCCATTCTTGGTTTCAGAGGCTACATCTCTTAAGTTGTTCTTGGTCTTTTTCCGCTGGCTAATAATCTTGGGAACTAGGTGATGTGGCTGTTAGAGCTGAATTCAGATCCCACTCAAATACTTAGATGTGTACCCTGGCAAGTCAATCTCAGCCACAGTTTTCTCATCTGTAAAGTGGTAAATCAGTAATAGCGCCTATCTCCCAGAGTTGATGTAAGGATAAAATAATATTTGTAAAGAGTTTTGTAAACCTTAAAGAGCCAAATAAATGATACTTATGATGATGATGATGATGATGATGTCGATGTCCTTTACCCCTTATTGTAGAACATATGTTCCCCAAGCGTCTATTTTTGGTTCTCTTCTCATCTTCACATTGCTTCCACTGGCAATCAAGTTCCCTTCCAGGACTTCAGCCATGTCATAATCATCCATGCAGCCGATTTTTAAAAAATCATTTTGAAAATTATGAATTTCAGCACCAAATAAAATGGGCATTTGTATACACATAGTAGAATAGGAAAGAGGTTTGTAAATGAAACAGCATATCTATTATGTATAACTTTTAAAATAAAATAAATTGAATATGTAACTTTCAAAGCTGTCTTGTTTGTGATCCCCACTCTCCCCAGGTTTTCCTACTCTTCTGTGAACTTAAAAATTCATCGACTCTTTTTTTAATGGGCTACCTTATCCTTGACTTCTCTGTTTCCCCTCAAATTGAAAAAAAACAAAAACTGAAAACAAAACCTTTTAAACAAATTTGCATGGTCAATTAAAAATAAGTTCCTATTTTAATAATGTCCAAAAAAGTATGTCTTTTTCTGCAACTTGAGTTCATTTGCAAGAAATGGGCAGCAAGCTTTTTATCATCAGTCCTCCAGAATTGATTATTGTATTAAATAGCATTCTTAAGTCTTTCAAAGTGGCTTTTCTTGATACTATTTACATTGTTCTCCAGGTTTGACTCACTTTATTCTACATGAGTTCACAAAGTCTTCCCAATTTTCTCTGAAACCATTCCTTTCATCATTTCTATCATAATTTGACCTTTTTCTTTGAACTCTTTGGAGGTAAAGGCCTAATAATGGTATTGATGAGGTCCGGAATGGTGAATGTGGTGGGCAGAGAGAAACTGAAGAATTGATAAAAATTAGGCAAGAAGGAAGGCTCTGATAATCAGGATCAATTTGGTTTGGTAGTGGTAATCCAGTCCAAGTTAAGTCCCTGTGGCTAAATTTTCCCTAAAAAACAACTTAAGGCCTGAATGGAACAGGTATTTAAGTTTTCTCAAGTTTATGAGATGAGGCTTAAGTCACATGATTCCTATGCCCAGTTGAGCCTTGGGTTTCAGGAAATCACATCATCCCTAGGTCCCAGCCTTGAACCCTGGGATGAAGGAATTTAGTGAAGTTACAGGAAGTGATGTGACCACAGGGAGCAGACATTGATGACTTATTGGTCAAGAATGGTTGTGTTCTTTTACTCTATCCAATGAAAACGCTCAGGTCTTTTGCTTTTGAAATCTTGGGACAAGGTGAAAACTGCCCGGGTTCAGGAGCACATAGCAGGAGTTGGGATGGCTCCCAGATGTGTCTGGGCCTCTCCCTGCAAGGATTAAATATCTGCTTTCTTTTTGTACCTAAAGATGTCTCTGATGAGTTATCCCACACTGGCCCATGGCTTTACTACTACCCTCCTTTGGGTCTGTCTGCCACCGGCACCCTACCTAGTATCTTTATCCCCTTCTCGTGCCATGCGATGTTTCTCCTAACCCTACTTTGCTTCTCAACCCCACTTCTTATAGCTAGCTAACTCTTAGGGAGTGCTAAGTCCCTCTCAGGATTTGGCCTGGCAATGAAGGGCTTGTGAAGTATTCTTTCTCCTGATGAATGGCAAACTTGCCCTTTGCATCATTAGTTTTAAAAAATCCTTTCTGTGGCCTCCCAATTCTATTTCACATTTACATTCCTGGTGTTTATTTTATTTGTAACCTCTTCCCTAAATACACCTACCTTCCCTAAATACATCTACCTTTTGCCAAAGAGAATGGCCATTGTGAATTCTTCATATGACTGGACCCCACATTGGCATTGCTGGGTCATAGGATCTGTGTAGTTCAGTGACTACCGATGGCATAGTTCCAAATTGCTTTCTAGAAGGACTCTTGATTAATTCACAGCTCCACCAATGGCACATTTAGTGTGCCAGCTTTCCCACAGTCCTTCCAACTATTGCCATTGGTACCTTTGACCTTGGGGCTTCTGTTCTAATGAGTCCTTGGTCTTCTGGCTTTGGAATCTGCCTCAGGAAACCGAGCACGTCTATCTGAAAGCCACCCTTAATTCATTTGGAGATATTTCCTAGCCTTCTCCCGGAGCTGTAATGAACATATCTATGATTGAAAGATACATAAGGATCTTCCTGGTACTCCCCCTTCACTGAATTTGCTTAGACTTCAGTCTGCTCTGTAAAGACGGCATAGAGCTTTTAATAAACTTTGCCCTGAATGAAGTGAATTGTGAAAGATGGAGACAGTGTTCTTAACAGTGAGAGAGGGCCAGCTGGGCCTCAGGGCCAGGCTTCTTTCTCCAGAAATCGTGTAGTTCACAAGGAGTGGGGGGCACTGAAACTCCCATATAAGGTAATTCAGTAATCCTAAAGATGTGCTTGGGTTGAAAGTTTTTCCTCATTTACGATTTAAAAGTGAGGTCATTTGTCCTGATTAATCAGGGCCAGGAAGTGTGAAGTGTTAAATATCAAAAGTGAGCTTTGAACTCGGGTCCTCTTGATTTTAGGGCTAGTGCCCTATCCACCGCGCCACCTAGCGGTACTGTTTTCCTCCCCCCTTCCCCCTCTCCTTATGGTTCTTCTCTGTTACTGGGCTCCGCCTTTCCTCGCCTAACCGCTCGTGGGGAAGGAGATGCCCTTTCTGGGGAGATTAATAAAATTCCTTTCTGCTCTTGCCTTGAGGAATCAGATTGATTGAGCCAGTTGTCTTGTCCCAAACAGCCCCCTGACTAGGAGACGGGTTCAACCCGGCCAATTCTTTTGAGACCCCTTGGGATACGGGTCTGGGACTTTTGGGTCCCCCCTCCTCAACATCAACGCCTTGCCATGGCAGTAGTGATGAGTGAAGTCGAGGGTTTTTTCTTAGGGCTGAGTGACAGTTTGGGTGGAGTAGCTCTTATTCATATAAATCTGAATTCGTTCCTACAAGACATCTATACTCCGAGATCCCCTGGGAGCTCGGGCTCATCACGCCTAACTAACTTTGGGATTTTCTGCTTCGATCAGGGTGAAAAACACCGGCCACCTCCGGGGGGGAGGGGGTGTCGTGAACTCTTGTGCAGACTGAGGCGCACTTTTCCCATTTACTTTTGGCAGCATTGTTTTGCAGGTCCTCACGAATAAAATGGATGGACGTTGCTGTCTTATAGAGGGAGGGAGGGGGTTGGAGGGCCAGAATTTGGGACTAAAAAAAATAAATGTTAAAAAAAAAAAAGAATGAATAGAGGGAAAAAATTTGAGGCATTCCCAATTAACTTCCTCCTTCTCCCTTCACTCCCAGCCAATCAGGGCCCTTTTCTGTCGGCTTAATTTCCCCGAGGGTCTGTTGTCAGGTCCCTCACTTCTGCCCCCACCACCATTCTCCGTTCCTCCCAGTCTCCCCGTCAAACCCCGCGCCTCACCTTCGAAGAGAGGCTCTGATCCGGCTTCCGGGCCTTTCCTCCCACAAGGACTTGCACGGCTGGGCCCCACCCACAGCCAGGCACCAATCAGATGCTCCCTTCGGATTCCCAGCCTCCTCCCCCCGGAAGCGAACCTGGGCACTTTTGCGTTTCAGGAAATTTGTCCCCCGCGCTGTGCCGTAGCCGGGTTCCGCTTCTTTTCTGCTTCCCCCGCTGCCATGGCGGCTGCTCCGCCGCTCTCCAAAGCTGAGTATCTGAAGCGTTACTTGTCAGGGCCCGAGGCAGCTGTCGATGCGGGCTCGGAAGCTAGTCGTAAGCGCCGGAAGAAACGGCCGAAGCAGACTGGGGCCGGCGGCAAAGGGTGAGCTGAGGGTGCGTGTACGTGTGTGTGGTGTGCGGAGAGGCGCGGTGTCTGTAATGGTTGTACGTAGTGTGTGGTCTGGTGTGTGTGTGTGGTTCTAGGTATTGTGTCGTGGGGGTGTGGAGAGGTGTGTACTCAGCGGCTGTGTGTACGCTTTGTGGTCTGTGTGTGGGGTGTGTGTGGGTATGGTGTATGGTGTATGTGTGGTTGTATGTGAGCGTGTGGTTCTAGGGGGTGTGGAGAGGTGTGTACTCAGCGGCTGTGTGTACGCTTTGTGGTCTGTGTGTGGGGTGTGTGTGGGTATGGTGTATGGTGTATGTGTGGTTGTATGTGAGCGTGTGGTTCTAGGGGGTGTGGAGAGGTGTGTACTCAGCGGCTGTGTGTACGCTTTGTGGTCTGTGTGTGGGGTGTGGGTATGGTGTGTGTGTAGTTGTATGTGTGTGTGTGGTTCTAGGGGGTGTGGAGAGGTGTGTACTCAGCGGCTGTGTGTACGCTTTGTGGTCTGTGTGTGGGAGATGTGTGTGTGGGGTGTGGGTATGGTGTGTGTGTAGTTGTATGTGTGTGTGTGGTTCTAGGGGGTGTGGAGAGGTGTGTACTTAGCGGCTGTGTGTACGCTTTGTGGTCTGTGTGTGGGAGATGTGTGTGTGTGGGGTGTGTCTGGTGTATGGTGTGTGTGTAGTTGTATGTGTGTGTGTGGTTCTAGGGGGTGTGGAGAGGTGTGTACTCAGCGGCTGTGTGTACGCTTTGTGGTCTGTGTGTGGGAGATGTGTGTGTGTGGGGTGTGTCTGGTGTATGGTGTGTGTGTAGTTGTATGTGTGTGTGTGGTTCTAGGGGGTGTGGAGAGGTGTGTACTCAGCGGCTGTGTGTACGCTTTGTGGTCTGTGTGTGGGGGATGTGTGTGTGGGGGTGTGTCTGGTGTATGGTGTGTGTGTAGTTGTATGTGTGTGTGTGGTTCTAGGGGGTGTGGAGAGGTGTGTACTCAGCGGCTGTGTGTACGCTTTGTGGTCTGTGTGTGGGAGATGTGTGTGTGGGGGGGTGTCTGGTGTATGGTGTGTGTGTAGTTGTATGTGTGTGTGTGGTTCTAGGGGGTGTGGAGAGGTGTGTACTTAGCGGCTGTGTGTACGCTTTGTGGTCTGTGTGTGGGAGATGTGTGTGTGTGGGGTGTGTCTGGTGTATGGTGTGTGTGTAGTTGTATGTGTGTGTGTGGTTCTAGGGGGTGTGGAGAGGTGTGTACTCAGCGGCTGTGTGTACGCTTTGTGGTCTGTGTGTGGGAGATGTGTGTGTGTGGGGTGTGTCTGGTGTATGGTGTGTGTGTAGTTGTATGTGTGTGTGTGTGGTTCTAGGGGGTGTGGAGAGGTGTGTACTCAGCGGCTGTGTGTACGCTTTGTGGTCTGTGTGTGGGAGATGTGTGTGTGGGGTGTGGGTATGGTGTGTGTGTAGTTGTATGTGTGTGTGTGGTTCTAGGGGGTGTGGAGAGGTGTGTACTCAGCGGCTGTGTGTACGCTTTGTGGTCTGTGTGTGGGGGATGTGTGTGGGGGGTGTGTGTCTGGTGTATGGTGTGGGTACGGTGTATGGTGTGTGTGTGGTTCTAGGGGGTGTGGAGAGGTGTGTACTCAGCGGCTGTGTGTACGCTTTGTGGTCTGTGTGTGGGAGATGTGTGTGTGTGGGGTGTGTCTGGTGTATGGTGTGTGTGTAGTTGTATGTGTGTGTGTGGTTCTAGGGGGTGTGGAGAGGTGTGTACTCAGCGGCTGTGTGTACGCTTTGTGGTCTGTGTGTGGGAGATGTGTGTGTGGGGGGTGTGTCTGGTGTATGGTGTGTGTGTAGTTGTATGTGTGTGTGTGGTTCTAGGGGGTGTGGAGAGGTGTGTACTCAGCGGCTGTGTGTACGCTTTGTGGTCTGTGTGAGGGGTGTGTGTCTGGGGTGTCGGTACGGTGTAGGGGGTGTGTGCGGACGCCTGGAAGTGCCTCAGACCCGGCCCTGGTGCAGCGATCCCTGCCGGACTGTGGCCAGAGCTCCAGGCGGGGTCTGGGTCGGGCTGAGGAACTTTTTTCTGCCAAGGGCCATTTGGATATTCATTATATCATTCACGTGCCAAATGAGGCTGCTCGGTCTGGCCAACGCACTGCACTAGCGCACTCCTCGGGACGCTTGCACTGGGGGCTCCTCGGCCGGCCGGCCGTTCCCTCCCCGCGGTGGGCCTGGTGTGGTGCTCAGCCTGGGATGCTCAGGAGAGGCAGCAGTAGTCCAGTCTAATGAGGGAGGCGGGAGCGCAGCCAGCACCGAGGAGACAAGTGCGGGATAAATTGGGAACATTTGTACAAGCACTAAGATAGTCTCTGCCCTTGAGGGGCTCACCATGTAGCCGGGGAGACGAGCTGCACCAGCAGGAAAGGGGGGAATTTCCCCAGTCCCAAGCAGTCACCGTTAAGAGACCACTTGGTCACCAAAAAGGAGGGCGGCCTTGTGGCAGCGCCCCAAGGGGGACGCCAGGGTGGGTGCGGCCGGAGACCAGGGGTGTGGTGAGAGAGGCGGGCTTGCCGTCAGGAAAGACTCCTTCCCGAGTTGGAGTGTTGCTGTGTGACCCTAGGCAACAGTCCTGCTGCCTCAGCTTCCTCATCTGTGAAATGAGCTGTAGAAAAAAAGGTGAACCACTTGTATCTCTTTCAAGAAAAGCTTCTATTCTCTCCCTGAGTCTGTGTTTTGGAAAAAAAAAAAGAGAGAGAGAGAGAGATACAGAGAGAGAGACAGAGAGATACAGATACAGAGACAGAGGGAGAGAGAGAGACAGAGAGAGAGAGACAGAGAGAGACAGAGAGAGAGAGAGACAGAGAGACAGAGACAGAGAGACAGACAGAGACAGAGGGAGACACACAGAGAGAGACAGAGGGAGAGAGAGAGAGAGACAGACAGACAGAGACAGAGAGAGAGAGAGACAGAGACAGAGGGAGAGAGAGAGAGAGAGAGAGAGACAGAGAGAGAAGAGGACAGAAAGAGCAGAGGGGGAGGGGATGAGGGAAGGAGGGAGAGAAGACAGACAGTTTTGGAGATGGGAGACAGCCACTGGTTGTGGTTGGAAGTTTCTGTTCCACCCTATTCCCAGTTTCTTTCACAGTAACAATTCACTTTCTCGAAATTCTTCACTCTTAGAGCTGTTGACTTTGTAGGGAAAGGGCAAACTAAATGAGGCCATTCTCCGTGGCCTCCCGCCTTCGGATTCTATCTAAACCTCTATTTGAGTCTTTTACAGCGTTGTGGATTCTTACCTTGAAAATATTTCTTTTTCTCATGGCTTTTCCCATTAGAATGAGGATTGTGGACGATGATGTGAGCTGGGCGAACATCTCAACTAAGACAGAAAAAGAAGAGGAGGAAGATGAGGGAGACTTGCCTGTGGTAAGTTTGAGAATGACTGGGTAGGGTTTAGGAATTTACGGTTGCCTCAAGCAGACTTCCTTTCATTTGGTTGTAAGATCGTAGAATTTAGAGCTAGAAAGGACTACGGAGACTACCTTGTCTAACCTCTTATTACAGGTGAGATGACAGGTTCAAAGACATTGATGGACTTCCCCGAGGTCAGGCGCTATAAAGAGCCCTACTCTCAATGTGTATGTGAATGGAAAGCAGAGAGGGAACGGCGCTTTGCTTAGAACTGTTACAAAATATTAGTGCATACTTGTCATGTACACTTTTCATTGTGTGTAGAGCTTCCTCTTTCTAATAATGAGCAAGCAATCCCAGGGCAGTAACTTTCCCACTGTGTTTTTACCAGCCAAAACTGTTTAGTATCAGGCTGAGGCATGCTGGTAATTCTTCATTGAAAAATTGAAGAAAACACTGCTGTGTCCATGTCTTTTTTTGGTTTTGTTTTTTCTCTTTCCCATAGTTTTTCCCTTTTGTTCTGATTTTTCTTTCCTAACACAATTCATAAAGCAATGTGCATTAAAAATAACTTAATTAAAAAAAGAAAAATAGAAGAAAACATACATAACTGAATTGTGAAGAAACTTTTGCTTTCATCTTATTACTTAATAGTTGGTGCCTTCATTCTTTCATTCATCAAGCAAGCAAACTAACATGAATTAAATACCTGCTATGTGCCAGATACGAGACTAGGTACTGGGGATATAGAGATAAAGAACTATCCCTGCCTTTAAGAACTGTAAATATTATGACTGGGGCAGAGGAGAAGAGGGAGAAAGCATGTTTGGGTTAACAGGCAATATGAAAAATAGAATCATAGTAAATAGAAGTAATTTCTAGTAAGAATAGCATTAGCAGTTGGAAGAATCAGCATAAATCTCTTCTCAAAGATGACATGAGCTAAAGCTTGACGGGAGCTAGGGATTTCACCAGATGGAGATGAGGAGGGACGTCTGCTTCAAAGGCATAGGAGCTGAAATGCCATGTATGGAGACAATGAAGAGTCAGTTTGGCTGGAATGTGGAGTGAGTGAGAGAGCAATGTGAACAAACCCTGGAAAAGTAACCTGAAGCCAGGTGATGAAGAGATTTCAGGACCAAACAGGAGTTTGTGTTTTATCTTAGGGGCAAAATAAGGAACCACTAGGAACAGAGGAGAAGGGTAGATCTTTTTTAGGAATTTCATGTTAGTGGATTCACTAGCCAACACCATTGCTTGTTCAGAGCAGTTATTTATCAGATGTCTGTTGCATTGAATTGAAATGTCACTAGATCTGGGCTCTAGCTTAGAGCTTGGTATTTCATAGTGTGTATCTTAGAGGTGGAAGGAACTATGGAGGCTACCTAGTCTAACGTATACCTAAACCAAAGTGGCCATTTGACTTCTTCCTTTTAAAATTTTTTTTTAATGAATATTTTTCCCCCAATTACATGTAAAAACAATTTTTAGCATTCATTTTTAAAAAATTTTTGAGTTCTGTATTCTTTGTTCCCCTCTTCCCTGAGACAGCAAGCAATTTGATATGTTATACATGTGCAGTCTTAAAAAAGAAATTTCCAAATTAATCATGTAAAAGAAAACACAGGTGAAAAAAAAAAACCCCAAAACAACCACCCATGAAAAAATAAAGTGAAAATTTCATTTTATATTGAATTTGTTTCAGTTTGCCTTCAGTAGACTCCATCAGTTCTTTCTCTGGAGTTGCATAGCATTTTTCATCATGAGTCTTTTGGAATTGTCTTGGATCATTTTATTGATGAGAATTGCTAAGGCATTGTTGTTACTATGTAAAATGTTCTGATTCTGCTCATTGTGCTTTGTATCAGTTTATGAAAGTCTTTCCAGCTTTTTCTAAAGGCATTCTGCTCATTATTTTTTATAGCACAATAGTATTCTATCATGGTCATACACCACAACTTGTTCAGGCCATTCCCGAATTGGTTTTTGTATATGCACATGTGATAACTTTTATTTGCATAGTTCATTTGGCAAGGAAAATTAATAAGTTGAAAACCACTTATTTCTTGGAAAAGTAGCTGCAAAATATATTTTATTACATAACATGCATGTATTATATAACATGAAAATAAATCAAGTTGATAAGAGTAACCTTATAAAACATATTTTATATTGATAAAAATAACAAAGTATTATAATTCTTTAATCTATTTTAAAAATTAGTTTCTTTAAATTACTCTTCCATATTCACAGTTTTAATCTCAATTTCCAATTCTTTGACAAGCAGAAAAAGAGCTTGCTATAAATATCTTTGTACAAATAGTCCTTTTCTCTCTCTCTGTCTTGCATTTTTTCATGTGATTATAGTTAGTGTTGTTTTCTTCATCCTGTTCGTAGCCTTTGACCATTTATTAATCAGGGAATGACTTGTATTCTTATAAACTTGACTCAGATCTCTTTTTCTCTCTTTGAATATATGTTGTGCATACACAAACACACAAGAGAGAGACAGAGAGAGAGAAAGAAAGAGAGAGAGAGAGAGAAAGAAAGGAGTTCTCTGTCAGAGACACTTAATTGTAAAATTTATTTTTCAATTTTCTGCTTTCCTTCTAATTTTGGTTGCATTGATTTTGGTAAAATTAAAAATTTTTTAATTTAATATAATCAAAAGTTTCCATTTTATGTCCAAGAGTATTCTCTGTCTTTGGTTCTAAATTTCCACCCCCCTACCCCCCCCTTTTTTTTTTTTTTTAGGTTTGACAGATAAAACTATTTCTTGTTTTCCGATTGTATTTATATTACTTTTTATATCTAAATCATGTATCCATTTTCACCTTATCTTGGTATACAATGTAAAATGTTGGTCTATATCTTGTGTCTTGCATATTGTTTTTCAGTTTCTCCAGCAGTTTTTGTCAGATAGTTAAGTTCTTGTCCCCAAAGCTTGGATCTTTGGATTTACCAAATACTAGATTATATGATTATTTACTACTATGTCTTGTAATCTTTTCTACTGATCCACATTTCTATTTCTTAGCCAATACCAGATAGTTTTGATGATTACTGCTTTATTATACAGTTTGAAATTTGGTATAGCTAGATCACCTTCCTTCACATTTGTTTTCATTAATTTGCTTGATATTCTTGACCTTTCATTCTTTCAGATGAATTTTATTATTATTTTTTTCTAGCTCTGTATAATAATTTTTTAATGTTTTATTGATAGAACACTAAGTAAATTGATTTAGATAGAATTTTAATTTTTAATACAGATTTGGCCTACCCATGAGCTATAAATATTTTTTCATTGTTTAGATCTGACTTTATTTGCATGAAAAGTGTTTTGTAGTTCTGTACATAATTCCCAAGTTTGTTTTGGCAGTTAGACTCTCAAGTATTTTATACTCTACAATTTTTTAAAATGGAATATTTCTTTCAATCTCTTACTGCTGGACTTTGTTGGTGTGGAGGCCCATATTCAAATCCTGTCCCTGTTAACTCAGTAGTTGTATGACCATGGGTAAGTTATTTAAGACTCAGTTTCCCATCTTTAAAATATTTGTACTATCTGCCTCACAAGGTTGGTAGTTTAAATGAGTGAGTTGTTGTTAGTAGTAGTATTCTGTTGTTTTCTGCTTCCCTGAACTTGGGACTGCTGGACCTCTTCCACTTTTTTTTTTTTGGTCACTTCAGGATTGCTAATACTTTTAAAAATTTTATATCCTATAATTGCTTCATCAGTCATCTTTTCCTTGATCTTCTATTTAAAGTATCTTGCTCTTTATTGGCTTCTTTCCTCCTGTTTACAAACTTCCTTAGCACTCTCCTGTTCTTAAAAAACAAAACAAAACAAAACAAAAAACTAGAAACAAAAATAAAATACTTTTTTTGGTCGTTGCTACCTGGTAAAGCCCACATTCTCTCTCTTTCCCTATAACATCACACTTTTGGCTCTGCTCTTCTCACTAATACTCTTGCAGCTTTTGTCCCACCTGACACATTGAAGTCTGCTCTGTGGACTTGAACTGTTGAATTCCTAGTTGCTAGATCATGGAGTTTTTTTCTTATTACTTATATTCTTCATCTTTTCCATAGCATTTGATATTGACAGTTCCTTTCCTTATTGAAATGGTTTCCTTTCTTAGTTTTCTTGACATTGAACTTTGCTGGTGCTCCTCCCAGATGCCCTTTAGAATTCTTCTCTCTTTCTCAATTCCATTCCATTCAACAAGCATTTAGTAAATGCCAATTATGTATAAGGCTCTTACTGGGAGAAGGCAACAGGAAATAAATGAAGTAGTCTCTATTCTCAGGTCATTTAATTGGGGTGATATAAACTATGGGTACTCAGTAAAGAATCTGATGGAATGGAGATTAATATTACCTGGGGAAAGTCTTCATGGAGGAGATGGCTCCTAGATGCCTCATTTCATCCCCAAAATAGAGTTGGCATTTTCCTTTGAGCCTTTGTTTCAGTTTCTGTATTTTCTTCCTTAGCAATCTTTTTTGTTTCTCTAATTTTAGCTATTGCTCTCTAAATCACTTTGAGGTGTATCTAATTACAGAATGAGAAGATTTCAAAATTTGAAGGAGTTTAAGAAGTTGTATCTTTTTTCCGATGTGTTAGATCTGCATTTCTTATTTCCTGTTGAACATCTTTCTTCCCCTTTCTCCCAGATATTATAGGACACCCCAGACTTAATATATTAAAATGCATCATTTCCATTTCCATAGATTTCTTCCTCTTCCCAACTTTGATATTTTAATTCTTGGTTCCACCACATTTATAGTCAACTAGGCTCAAAACTTTGAAATCATCTTTGATTCTTCCTTCCCTCACATTTTCCATATTCCATATGTTTCCAAGTCCTGTTGATTTTACAGTGCTGGTCTCATTTTCACTATTCTTTCAATTCCTCCTGCTACTAGCCTAGTGACTTTTTTCTTATGAGTCTTCCTGTCTTAAGTCTCTACTTTCTCCAGTTCATCCTGTATCTCAGGACCAGATTAACCTTCTTAAAGCACAGCTCTTAGCCTGGGTCTCTCTAAAAACTTGTAGTAAATCTCTTGTGCTTATGGGAAAAGTATACTTGTTACCTTTGTAATCAAGGCTTTTGGAGATGTGGCTTTAATTTGTTTGTTCAACATTATCTCTTACTATATCCTGTATACGTGTTAATCAAATTAAATTATTCTTTGTCAGATCCATCCCATACTTTTTTGCCATCATGCCTTTTTTTCTTCCTTCTACCAGGAGTGCCTTCTTCTTTCAACTCTACTCATTAAAATTGTACTAAGCCTTCAATATCTAGCTCAAATGACAAGTATTCCATAAAGACTTCTGTATTTATCTTCAATCAGACATACTCTATCCCATTTTTGAACCTCCATGGACCTTTAACACTTCATTTATGCTACCTTTTAAATCTTATCTGAGGATATTTTTGTGTTCTTGTCTTATCCCATGACTTGATTTTAGGCTTTTTGAAGACAGGAATCTAATGAATCTTTTATATCACCTTATCCCATGAAACAGTATGTATAGTACTTAGTACATAATGGAGCATTAAGACATATTATTAAGTTGAAAATAATTAGCCTCATGGACGATAAATGAGGAAATATGTTTAGAAAAACTGCACCTGTTTAACCTATATTGTATTATTTGCTGTCTAGGGGAGAGGGGAAGTGGGAAGGGAGAGAAAAAATTTGGAACACAAGACTTTGCAGGGGTTTGTTGAAACTATCTTTGCATGTATTTTGAAAAATAAAAAGCTATTATTATTTTTAAAAAAAGAAGAAAAGAATTGGCCTCCATGGATAAGAATGACACTGCATAAGCAGGCATGGATGGATTGCATTCTGCAACATTGTGGGTACCTACATCATTAAGATCACAGAGCTTTTGAGTTTAGCGGAATGATAATGACATTGGGAAATATGAAAATATTGTAGAAAATCAGAAGAAAAAATCTTGTAGGTATTCAAAGGACCCTGTCCTGGGTAGACTTAAATGCTTAGAAGGCAGTATCTCAAACCAAAGACACTCATCTCTCAGCTATAGTCTATTTGTAAAAAAATTTGTTTATGACTGCCTTTATTGTTCAGTGGTTTCAATCATGTCTGACTTTTCGTGACCCCTTTTGAGATTTTCTTCACAGAGATATTGGAATAGTTTGCCATTTCCTTCTCCAGCTGTTTTACAGATGAGAAAACTGAGGCAAACAGGGTTAAGTAACTTGCCCAGGGTTACACAGTGAGTAAGTATCTGAGACTGGATTTGAACAGGAAGATGAGTCTTCCTGACTCCAGACCTGGTTCTCTAATAACTATGCCACCTAGCTGCCTTTTAGCTATTTACTTGCATATAATTTGTACCTCCAATGGTCTTTATCTCCTGTAATAAAGCAGGTTTTATTTGTACTTAAGAAGAGTGTATAAATGAGTTGTAATAGTGATACATTACTATCACATATGTTGGACAAGTGCAGTGTACTTTCCTATATCTTAACCAGTGGTGAGAGTGGGCCATCCTGCTAAAAGAAGAGGAAAGATCAAAGTATGTTCATTTTTTAGCTCAGAAATAGATGGTGTGGAACTTGGCAGGTTGTTAAAAAAGACTTGTGATGGAACAAATTGCCTTTTTCTTTTGGGTACTTCATTAGACAGTGGAGGGTCTGTAATTAAACTAGGCCAGTGACAAGTTGTTTATGGAACCAGAGGGAACAGTAAATCCTGAGGAGGGGAGATTTTCTCACTATCATGTGTATTGGGGTGGAGAAGTTCCTTGTCTCAATCTTTCCAAGTCACTTTTGACTCTGCAGTGGGATCTTCTTGGCTACTCAAGCCTATGGTATTTTTTCCAGGTGGCTGAATTTATTGATGAACGCCCAGAAGAAGTGAAGCAAATGGAGGCATTTCGGACCAGTAATAAGTGGAAGCTCTTAGGAGGTGAGCGCTAAGTCATAGGGCAGATCTAAAGGTCTAGGCCGGATGTAGCTGCTCATAAGGCTTTCTGGAGGAGACTGTGTAGAGCAGAACTTCAGAAAGCACATCTTGCTTCTGGCTCCACTCTCTCTCTGGGTGGAGTCTGAAATGAATGTATTCTATAGTGTATTATGGGGCGCTGCTCAGGGTAGGTCCAAAGAAGAGCAGTTTCTGAGCAGAGCCATTGAAGCACTTAGCTGTCCTGGTTCCATTCTATCCCACCTTGCTCACTCTGTGCCTTTGGAAGTTGGAGAATCTCAGACTCCTCAGTCTTCTGGGAGGCCTGGCATGAGCTGAATAGTGAGAAACTGTCAACCTGACACTATCTTATTAGTCTGCTCCTTCCCCTCCCCACAAAGGATGGATAAGGATTATCTGGACCAATCCTCAAAATAAATACCTGGCTCAGTACTTTCTGTATGCATAGAAATTTTCTTGTTGTCCTTGAGAAATTTTCAATTTACTTTTGCCATCCTGGGTGCTGGTTCACTATCCTTGAGCAGTACAAAGATATTGATCCTTGAGATTTTCTGGGCAGTTTTGAGATAACTACTTCTGGGGAGGTCTAACTAATGTTGGAGGCCAGCGGTCTGTGAAGTGCTGACTTTATGCTTTTTGTTTAGAACAAAAGCAAGATCTGTCCCCACTCAGGAGGGCTCGCCATGACTCCCCAGACTCTTCACCTGCAAAAAGGGTCTGTCATGACTCCCCGGACACATCGCCCCCCAGGAGGACCCGTCACGACTCTACAGACTCCTCACCTCCTAGAAGGGCCCGTCATGATTCATCAGACTCCTCACCTGCAAAGAGGGCCCGTCATGACTCCCCAGACTCCTTATCTCCCAGGAGGGCTCGTCATGATTCACCAGATCCCTCGCCCCCTGGGAGGGCCCATTGTGACTCCCCAGATTCCTCACTTCCCAGGAGGGCCCGTCATGACTCCCCAGACTCCTCACCCCCCAGGAGGGCCCGTCATGACTCCCCAGACTCCTCACCCCCCAGGAGGGCCCGTCATGACTCCCCGGACTCCTCACCCCCCAGGAGGATCCGTCACGACTCCCCAGACTCCTCACCCCCCAGGAGGATCCGTCACGACTCCCCAGACTCTTTACCTCCCAGGAGGACCCGCCATGACTCTCCAGACTTATCACCACCCAGGAGATTCCATTCTCATCTTTCAGATTTAGCTCCTGAGGTTTGTCATTCACTGTCTAGTAAAGACCCTGCTAAGTCCTCTCTTAGTCTGAAGGAGAAGAGCAGTAGACATGGGGATGAATCTTCTCAAGCTAAAAATCAATCACCTTCCTCTCCTAGGCCAGGGAAACAGCTCCATAACTCTAGAGGTACGTGCCTTCTGTTCCAGATTTTCTTCTGGCCTTTTTGTTTCTTTGGTGAGTCAACATTTATTAAGCTAGCCCTTGGGCAAAGTACTGGGAAAACAAAATTGGCAAAAACTCAGGTCTTGTGCTCAAGGAGGTCATGTTTTAAGAGGGGAGACAAAAAGGAGGTGCTAGTGGGGCTGCTGGGAAGGTCCTTTTGTAGCAGTGATTTTTGAGCTGAGTCTTGAAGGGAACCAGAAAATGAAACTGAGGAGAGTATTCCAGATGGAGGGGAGGGAAGCATAGCAAGTGAAAAGATAATCAGGAGATGGAGAGTTATGTTGGGAAACAGCAAGAAGGCCTGGGTTGTTGGATAATAGATTACATTGAGAGTAGTAAAAACCACATTTTAATATTTCATTCTGGAAATAATAAGAGAACCACTGTAAATAATAAAACTGCTGTTTATTAAGTAGGGGAAGTGTGTGTGTGTGTGTGTGTGTGTGTGTGTGTGTGTGTGTGTGTGTGTGTGTGTGTGTGTGTTTGAGAGAGAGAGAGACAGAGGGAGATAAAGAGACAGAGAGTATCCCAGATCTGTGTTTTAGGAACTGACAACTGAGTGGAAGATTGGAATGGGGCCAGAGACTTGAGGTGGAAAGACTCACCAGACTGGCAGTAGTTGGAGTTGGAGGTGATGAGGATCTATACCAGGATGGTGCCAGTGTTGAGGAAAGAAGGGGATGTTTGGATGAGATGTAGTGGAGATAGAAATGAAAAGACTTAGCAGCAGCTAGATTATATGGGTAGTGAGTAAATAGTAGAAGGTGATTGGGAGGATAGTGGTGGCCTGGACAGTAGTGGGAAGGTTGGCAAGTAGTGTGTGTCAGGTGATAAGTGATGGTAAAGATGAGTCCTATTTGGGACACATTGATTGTGAGATGTCTATGGGACACCCAGTTTGAGATGGCTGGAGGTCAGGGGACTTTCAGGAAAGGAGTCAGCCTCCTAGAAAGGTAAGGATTTCAGAATTCAAATTGTCCTCTCTCTCCCTGAAAATGAACTCCTCTAGATCATTTATCTATCTATTTATACTATATAGCTATAACTATATAGCTATATAGTAGCTGTAGCCAGTGAAGAAAGCCCCTAGAGGGATAGTAATTCATTTTAATACTAGATTTTAATCTCTTTGAGGACAAAGACCTTGTTCATTGCCTTAAAAGTTTAAAAGTCCATAATCTTTAATAATGAGATTTGAATACCTGGGAACTAAAGAATGTTCATTTCCAAAATAAAACCCTGAGAAGTTTATTGTGCATACATCTTCTTAAAGAATGGTATTTGTGGCAAAAGAGTAAGATTTAATCCTGTACAGTAAAATTGCTCACTCTTTCCCGTGTTCAACCTCTAACTTAAAGTGCTTTAAACCTTTTTGATTTCTTAGTCCTGGAAAAGCCATTTTCTAGGAATCCATAACATTTACAGAATTCCAGTGAAATACTTTAGAATTGTTTTCTCCGTTCTGATAGGGAAAACTGATCTGACTAAAGGACCTTGATATCTAACACTTTCATATACTCGGAAACATACATTTCATCATGAATCCCAATCATCCACTATTCTTTGAAAAACTTGTCTTTTTTCCCTCTCATGTTTTGTGTGGTTTGGGCATTCACATTAATTATAGTTCCTCCACAAAAAATAGAGTGTCATTGAGACAAACTTGTTCCTAGAGAGGGAATTTTAACTCATCTTTAAAGCACAATCCAGACAAAATAAAAATTATTTTTGAATTATTCTGGAGTGATCAAAGTGTTTCTCTCTTAATTTCTAGACTCTTCTCCTAGCCATAGGAAATTCCAAATAAACCCTTCAACCAAGAAACACCAGAAGCATGATATACATTCTTCTCTTCCTGCAAAGAGCAACCAGCAGGCCTCAGATTCAGATCTATCTCCTCCCCGGAACAAACAGAAACGAGACTCTGACTCAGACCTCTCCCCACCAAGAAGGAAGCTGAAAACCAAATCTTCAGATTCAGATCTCTCTCCACCTCGAAGGAATCAGCCTTCTGGAGCAAAGGTGGGTTTTTGAGGGGTGTAATTACCCTCTCTCCATGCACAGGACTTTTTCTGGGCCATTTAAGTGCCAACTAAACAAAACATAATCAATAAGTTAGCCAATACAGAAAGACTTGGAAGGTATGGTAACTAAGGCTAGTTTACTAACTCCAAGGACAAAGTCCTTTTAGTTATCCTCATGCCTTTCTTGGCACCTAGCACTATATATTTCACCTTGTAGATAGATATACATAATATAATTTTATATATATGTATATGTACTTGTGTGGGTGTATGTGTGTATGTATGTATATGTGTAGGTATGTATAAAGACATAAATAAAATATCTGAATAAGAATTCTTAGATAGGAAGGATCTTTAGAGTCATTCTAGTCATTGCCTAATGACAAAATTCATCTTCACCCAGCCAAGAAAGGTGAGCGTGTATATATCCAATTTTCCCAAGCATCTTTGACATTTATACCCTCTTAGATCTGTCATCCTAACTTAAGGAGCCCCAAAAGCTACTCATGACTAAAATACTATATAATTAGTTGTTGACTTACAGAATTTATTTTTTAGAGCCTGAAGACAGATACCTAATGTGAAGGAACTTTGGAAAACCTAGCCTCTGTTAATTCCAGGAACTCAGGAATTCTCCAGGATAAACAGGGCCTTGGTGTACCAAAGAGCTAGACAGAATATGGGTAGTTATGATAAAATAGGATAATAGTAAAGGAATCTTATTCCAAAAAACTCATTGACATTCAACAAGTATTTATTACATGCTTACTATGTGCCAAGCATATATGTGCCTACTTCTCTGACAGATATTGGGGATAGAAAGACTAAATGGAAATTTTCCCTGCTTTCAAGATACTGGGGGGAAACACAGTTCAATGCCCTTCTACTAAGGAACATTAAATCCATATAAATTACTTTAACATATTTAACATGTATTGGTCTACCTGCCATCTGAGAGAGGAGGTGGGGGGAAGGAGGGGAAAAATTGGAACAAAAGGTTTTGCAATTGTCAATGCTGAAAAATTACCCATGATTATATCTTGTAAATAAAAAGCTATAATAATAAAAAAAAATCCATATAAGTGCTCCCTGAGGCTCTCTACATACTCCCATTTCCTCATCCTCCTTAGACTTCCATCACTCTACCTGAGTCAGTACCCAAAACTGTTCCACTTTCCTTGAAAGAGCTTTCCACATGCAGCCCTTCTCCTATACTTGTTCTTCCTCTTTATGGAGACCTTCATTCCTTCAACACCTCAGTACTGTCTTAGGACATTGCCTTTGCTCTGACTTCATTTTCCTCCCGGTCCATTGTCACCTTAATAGTGAGTTAGTCATTTCAACTCTAAACTGCCTTTTGCTCCTGAATTTCTTGTCTCCCTTACCTCTGGGTGCTTGTCTCTTGCTAGACCTCAGCTCTGGTTTACCACCATCATTCACCTCCTCCACTCTTCCTTGTGGAGCTGTTTTATGACACTGAAGGAAATCTCTTTCTCATGATGGTTGGGTATATTTTAAATTCAAGATAACCTATTCCGACTGGACCTCACTGTATTAGTGTCCTTTTATTCTTTTCTAATAGATTCCTTAGGTCACTTTCCACATACTCTGTTCTAAACTTTTTTTCCCTTCTCAAGCTTATTATATCTTATTTCTTTTCTGATATGAAGACCTTATCTCTTATTTTACTGAAAAAAATTGGATGATTTGATTTGAGTTCCTTCTTCTATTTTTTTATTTAATCTCAAAACTCCTTAAACTAGCCTTTCTCCTGGCCAGAGCAAGTGCATTTGTTTCCTTCTTCCATCTTCTTCAGTAGATTGCACTCTTTCTCCTCTCTTTTGAATCTTCATCTTTCTTTTATCAGCTGGTTTCTTCCCTACTGCTTCTTTGCTTACTCAGTTGTCTCCATTTTTAGACCTTCACCAGACTTAGCTGCCACCTCAAGCTATAATCTTATGTGTCTCCTCCCTTCCTTGGTGAGACTTTTTGAAAAAGTTATCTATCCCCAGTTGCCAGCATTTTTCCTTTTACTCAGCCCTTTATTGTTCGTCCTGGGACCCAAGCACTTAATTGAAACTGATTTTTCTTAAGTTACCAATGATTTCTAAATGACCATATCTGATAGGGTTTTTTTTTCCCCTCAACCCTTCATGATCTCTTTGCTGTATCTGATTCTGTTGACTACCTTTTCCTCCTAGATAGTCTGTTCTTTCTGATTTTTCATGATCCTACTGTCTCCTAGTTTCTCTCCTGTCAGTCCATTCCTTTTCAGTTTTCTTTGCTTTCTTGTAATCTCCCCGTCTTTGAGTGTTTCCTAAGGTTCTTTCTTAGATCCTCTTCTCTTCATCTACATTTCCTTGATAACTTCATTAACTTCCATGGATTTAATTATCCTGTCTATGAAGACAACTCCTAGCTGTATGTATCTAGCCCCTGACAGCGTCTTTTCTGAGTCTCATTCCTATATAACCAAGTATTTGCTGAATATTTCAAACTGGCTATCTTGGAGACATCTTAAATTCAACTTGTCCTAAAATGAAATTCATTAACTTTGCCCCTACATCTATAGTGTAACCTCTTCCAAATATTCCCACTCAGTCAGTGATACTGCCACCCTTCTAGGTTCCAAGGTTCACCAGTAACTCAAATTCCTCCCTGCCTTTCCCTCACATATCCAGGTGCTGGCTCGTCTTGTTTCTACCTTCATGAGTATTGCATTGCTGCTTCTCTTCACTCACGCAGTTGCCAGTTTCCTCATTGACATTCCTTCCTTCAGTCTCTTCCCTCTCTAATTCATCTTAGTGTTTCCAAAGCAATGTTTCTAAGTAAAGATCTGACCATTCAGTTCCCCTCGTTATGAGCTGTGTAGGCAGGGCAGTGGTGAGAGGGCCGGCTTCTGGAATCAGGAAGACCTAAATTCAAATCTAGTCTGACATTTACTAACTGTGATTCTGAGCAAATCATTTAACTCTATCTTAGTTTCCTCAGCTATAAAATGGAGATACTAATAAGGATCAAATAAAATATTTGTAAAGTGCTTAGCACAATGCCTGGTATATCGTAGGTGTTTAATAAATGCTTGCTTCCTTAATCACTTCCAGTGGCTTCCTCTTGGTTCTGAGATAAAATGTAAAATTCCCTTTTAACTTTTTAAAGCCTTCACAACTTGATCCTAGCCCAACTTTCCAATCTCTTTGGATGCATTCCTCCTTCCAAACTGTGTTCCAGGCAAACTGGTCTTCTGTCTGTTGCTCAATAATGAGATTTCACCTTCCTGCTTCATGCCTTTTCACTGTTTGTCCTGCATGCATGGAATGCACTCCTTTGCTTTTGCCTCAGAATAACCTTCTGTTCCTTTAAGATGTAGTTGAAACAACTTTCATGAAATAGTCCATCATGATTTTCCCAACTGGGAGTAACATCCTTCCCAAACTGTCTTGTTTTCAACTTCTTTTACATAGTTTTATTTATTAACTTTACATTTAAGCTATGTTTACTTTTATATGTGCTTGTTGCTTCCAAGAGAATGTAAATTCATTGTGAGTAGGGATGGTTTCATTCTTCCATTCATTATACTGTCTCCTTGTATAATAACTAGCATGTAATAGGGTCTTAATAAATGCTTGTTGCTTTATTGATGAGTCAATGCAAAGTACATACCAAGTAATTTTGGGGTGAGGAGAGTAGAATAAGTGCTAATAAGAATTTGTTAAACTTTATTTAAAAGAGTAAAATCTAGCAGATTTTAATATGACTCAGGGATATATGCTATTTCTTTCTGGAGAACTTTATTGTCTTTTAGGAGCAGATCTGGCAGTTCTGACCCTGTATTTTATTTTAATTTTGGGGAATTTTTTTTTCTGAATTTAACAAATACATAGTTGAATGAAAAAGAGGATTGTTCATAAGACTACAGGTCTCTATTATGTGCAACTTGCTTTGCTTTTTAAGCATATAATAAAATCAGCCTAGAGCTTTTAGAACTCTTCTCTGGCTCTGTACTTTAGAAGGCTATATAGATCAAGAAACTCTAACCACCTATTTGAATGAAGTAAAGCATTTATTTTGATCAAATCACTGAAATTGTATCTATCTGTTCCATGCAAATTCTTGAAGCAGTCAATATTGTGCAAATTTAATATGCTACTGAAGGGTATCAACAATTACCTTATATTTGATTTTTGAGTCCGTTGGTCATTTTGAAACAATAATTGATAAAAGATTTTAATGACCATATCATTTGTGATGGTATCATATTCAGTTCTCAGAACCATGAATATCAAGGTTTATTGTTGTTATAAGTGGAGTATTATAGCAGTGTAAACTCTCTTAGTTCATGGTATAGGTTGCTGACCAGCTTCATAAAAGTGAACTTAAGTCCCTTCTTTAGCTAATGAGTTTAATACTTGGTAAATGAGAATTACTACTATTTATTATTGCCTTTAATAATTGTAGTAATTAATTATAATTAATTACTAATAGTAATTATTGCCTTTAGTTGCGTAGTTTAAGAATCTATCTCATAAAACTGGCAAAATCATTACTTCTCCACAAAACCTCTCATTTTAGATTTTGTTTCCATCCTCTTTTCTTACTTTGTTTATCTGTGATCTGTATTAAGGGTATAAAATTAAAATTAACACATTCCTTTCCCAGAATATTTGTTCCCCAGTCATTGTGGGTAATCTAGTTAGAATACAATTATATGTTTTGAGTTCCTCTGGTAAAGTACCTGTTGGGAAGGTATGCTGTCTCATTCATTTGTGGTACTCCTTTTCAATTGCACAGGCCACGCAGATGTTTTCTGGGGCCAAAACTGGGTTGGTGTCTGATGTAAGGAGAGAGCAGCAGGAGCTCAGGAGGCAGGACCAAGAAACCAAACATTTGGAAGGTAAGAACTTGGAGACTAGTAGGCTAATAATCAAAGTTCACAAAGCTTCTTAAGTCATCTTTTGGTCTGTTAATTGACATAGGATTTAAGCTCTGGTTTTTAAAACATTACTTGAACCATTCATTGGGTCCAAGTGATTCTTTTCCTTCTTTCCCGTGATATCATTTCTTAGGTCTATTGCTGACAGTAGTGCTCTGTGATCCAGCTATAGAGTTATTTCTTCTCTAACTTCAGGGTCCTGAGCTGTTACTTTTTCCTTTTAAAGTTAGGTCACGTCTTCTCTTCACATTTCTAAAAGAAGTTTTGATTTTGATTCATTAGGTTAAAAAAGGAAAGTTGTTCTTTGCATCTTTTTTAGCTGAATTCCAAAATGCTGAAACCATTTTTCGAGATAAGTCTGGCCGCAAGAGGGATCTGAAGCTGGAACGATTAGAGCAACGACGAAAAGAAGAGGAGGAGTCAGAGAAAAATGAGCAGTATGCTCAGTGGGGAAAGGGGTAAGAAAAGCCCTTGCGTAGAGCCCTGTAGGAATTGGGTAGAGCCAATTTTACTGCTCTGCTGACAGGTGGATTAGTAGCAACTTCATCTCCTGTCTTTAAGGATGCTGAGAACAAGACAGCGTTTTGAATTTCATTGGTTATTAGAGGAAATGCTCCAAGTAGAGTAGGGCATTTCCATTATCATTTAGGATCAAGAATGATAGATGTTCTACTAGAGGTTTTTGCTTCTCTTTATTCAGCCTTGCCCAGAGCCGACAGCAGCAACAGAATGTAGAAGATGCAATAAAGGAGATGCAGAAGCCATTGGCCCGTTACATCAATGATGAGGACCTGGATCAGATGCTCCGAGAGCAGGAGAGGGAGGGTGACCCCATGGCCGACTTCATTAAGAAGAATAAGGCCAAGGAGAACAAGGATAAGAAAGGTAAGGCTTCTTAGGGTTTGGAGGGGATAGAGCAGAAAGCAGAATATGGGAAAAGAATCATTTCAGAATGGTGGAGCCAAGTTTGTCATATGGCCTCATTCTTAAAGGTCAGCAATAGACTTACCTATTGGTAAGTGATGGTTTAGCCCACACAGATGACATTTCTTAAAGTTATCTCCTTTGACATGTTCTTTTTTCATGTTTAGTCTCTGTCTATCTTTAATCTGATCTTATGGGTTCCATTAGATACAGATTCCTGCAAAGAAATGTTTTCTTTGTAGAAAAGGCTACATAGTATTATGGAAAGGACTCTGGGGGTTTGGAGTCAAACCTGGGTTTGAATTCTAGACCTAAAATTCAGTAGCCATGTAATCTGGTCATATCCTTGGCTGAGCTTAAGTTTTATGAAACTTGTATACCTTCCTATCACACAGAGCTGAGAAAAACGTCTTATTAAGCCTTAAGTATTTTATAAATTAGAGGTATTGGAAACAGCTCTAGGGGTTGGAATGAACTTGAGACTGAGTCCTCTATTTTTTTCTTTAGAAAAGCCTCGCTACAATGGCCCTGCACCTCCCCTCAACAGATTCAATATCTGGCCTGGGTATCGCTGGGATGGTGTGGACAGGTAAACCCATGTGTTGATTATTCCACATACACTAGGTTATCTGTGTTTTTCCTGCTAACTTCGCTTAGCTTAACTGGCTTTATTTTTATTTTTTTTGAGAGGCTCTGTAGCATAGTGGATAGAACTAGCCTTGAAGCCTTAAAGACTTGGGTTTAAAATATGTTCACTTCAGTTATATCCTGGTTGTGTGACCCTGAACAAGTCATTTAAACGAACCTTTTCTGGGCCACTCCCAAGACTAAGTTGCAGAGAAGATGCTCTCCTGCATTGGTAGAGCTTTTGCATTTGGAAGTTTTCAATATCAGTAAAATTATAGGTCATGTTCTTGTTGATCTTTTATTATACTCAATCTCATATTCTGTTTCAGCTACAAATTCATATCCCAAGTGCATGGCACATAGTGTTTAAAAATCTATCTCTCCCTGTATCCTTCCCTTTTTCTTTCCTTTTTTCCCTCTCCTCTCCTTTCCTCTCTTCTCTTTCCTTTTTCTTTTCTTCCCTTATCATTCCCTATTTTCAGAATACATCTTCTTCTAAACATTTCTTGTTCTGTAGTGAAACATGAAGAGAACCCCAACTCTAAATGCTTTCTGAACCTAATGGTCATCTGTAATGCTTTCCATCCACTTTTCCTGTTAATAGCCAAAGATTTGGGAAAAGCCACTTTTTTAGTTGTGGCCATCCTGGTCTTTTGATTCTCTTTATTACTTCTCGGTAATGACATTTTGCTTAGCACCAGTTTAAAGGTTAGGCAATGATTTTGTTGCAAGTGTGAGAAGAATTTTAGAGTACAAAATAGAAACAATTTATATATAGTTCAGTTTTAGAGTTTGTTCTTTTTGCCATCGTGGTTTCTTAGCTTTCTGCTCCTTAGTGCAGTGAAATTTCTCTTTACTCCTACAGACATAAGCACATTCCTTGAGTTATTTAGGTGCCCTCGCTACCTGACACTAGTAGTTTTTTACCTTTTAGCTCTCAAGCTTAGAAATTTCCATTAGTGGCCAGTTTATTTTAACTTTTTCAGTAGATTCCCTAGTTTTCACTTGTTCCTAAAGCTGTCATTCTGTCACTTAAACTTCAGGCCCATCATAATTAGACATAAAATCCCTTCATCACCATGTAATGTACATGTGACAGAAAAAGAGGATGCACTGAAAATACTGATTGGAATATAGATGCAATCATTATAAGCTCACTTGCCTTTAGCTTTTTTTTTTTTTTTTAACCAGTTTTACTTCATTTTAGTCATTTTACCTTTTCCACATGACGTGTCTTTATAGGTTTCTGTTCAATTATTGAATCATTTTTAAAAATGTGTTTATGTGTTGCATATGTCTGTTTTATATTTTCCCCTTAAATTAAAAGGTCCTTTAGGGGGTCAGGACCTAGCTTTTCTGTGGGTTTTCCCCTAGAATGGCCTGTACAGGTTCCTGTATCTAATGCATCCTGTTGATTACTATGATCTCTCTTCTACTTTTCAGGTCCAATGGCTTTGAGGAGAAGCGTTTTGCCAGACTTGCCGGCAAGAAAGCTATTGAGGAACTTGCCTATAAATGGAGTGTTGAGGATATGTAGCTCTTGTAACTGAGCAATGGCTATAGGTTCTGGTATTGGACAAAGACAGAGAAGCCAGCCAGGGAGGGTCAGAGCAAACAGTTTACATAGACTAGCCATTCATGCTTGCCACCAGCGGCCCTGGAAGAGAGCCTAGACTTTGATTTCTGCCCCCTGCTCGGGGGCAGCACCATGACCCAGGGAGATGTCCATGTTCTTCAGCCATTCATACAGCTGTTTCTACTATCTTTTAAGTGACATATGCACCACTGAGGGTCATACAAGTGCCCCAGAGTTCATTCTTCATTGGGTTTTTTTTCCTAACAAATATACATTTATTTTTGTAACTTTTCTTCCTGTGTTGTTTTCTTAAGGATTCTAAAACAATAGATTCCTTCTAGTGGGCTCTATTGGGAGGGTGGGAGGTCATGTTTTATCTATGTAGAAAATAGGTGGCAGGGGCTTTCTCAGGGTTAAGTGAGGATTAGAGGTGGATCAAGAAGCAGAGATCAGCTAGAGGGTTTTGGTGCACTGCTCTCTTCCCGTACTCCTGTAGAATGATCTTCTAGCCATTGCTCAGCCATTTGGAGCAGAACTCTGTTCTGAATCATTCCTGCATTTGTGAGTTCGTTATTGGGACTCTTATTCTTCACTTGGAACATATTAGATGGCATCATTGCCAAGCTGGAGCTCATCCTCCTTTTAACTCTGGCCAAGAATTATCAAAGAGAAGCCTGAGCTCAGAACTGATAAATGAGGTGGTCGATTCTTGCTTGGGAAGCCTTCTGGAAAAGGGTCTAAATTTTCCAGAACATGTTTCTCAAACTTTAGGGTTTTTATCTTTAGGCTGTTTATAAAAAATACATTAAAAAAACAAACAAAACTCTTCTATGTCCCTTTCCTTAACAGGTGGCAGTATATCTAATCACTGCCATATTCCTTCATTTCCTTCCTACAGCTGGGTTTTATTTGATCAGGAATCCCTGGCTTCAGATTTACATTTTTTTGTTGTTAGTGCCCTCTACTATTTACTTAAAAAACTACTTCACTGACATATGTCAAAACATACCATTAATTGGAATGAGGAGTGGAGATATCATTTGTTTTTTCAGGAATGACCTGGAGGTGAAATGATTCATGTATTTTTAGTCCATATTATTTTAAATTTATAAGCTTTTCTGTGTTTCTGCATAAGTGTTTAAGAGACACTACAGACTTAAGGAATGATACTAATAGGTTTGGCCTGCTAATAACTGATTCAGTTTAGATTCAAAGAATGAAGAAAATCCCATTTTCATATTATTAAAAAAAAAAATCTTAATGGAAAGAATATATTTTACAAGTCAGATCAAAGTCACAGTAGGTATGGAAACCTTTTCTATGAAAGAAAAACATTTTTTAATCAAATTTTAGAACCTCTTTCCCTATATTGGCTCAGTAACTCTTATAAAATTACCTAAAATTAAAGAGTAAGAAGGAGGAAACATTCACTGGACAGGATGACATATTGTGTCCTCAGTCAGAGCTATTTCAGGTGAACTGATTGGGAGCTTTTTCCCAGGAGAAGTTTGACTATGATACTGTGCAGCTATGAAATTATGACAGAGAGCTGCCTCTTGAGCCACACATAGTTTGTTCAGGTGAGTTGGGTTGTAGTTTCGATGGTTGTGGTTTCTTTGTCCTTGTTTTGAATCAGATGAGGGTATGATGAACAGCTGGGCAACTGAGGTGGCCTGCAAGAATATTCAGAGAAGCCATAGGTCTGAGTTTTGGAGTTGACCCATGTTTCCCCAAGGAATGCTGACTTTCTCTGTGACATATCAACCTTTCTGGTGTATATAGGATTGACTTTTTAAGCCCTTGCTTTTTACCTGTAGGCCTCCTTGTACACAGTAGAGAAGTCATGGTTCCCCTCAATCTTGATACTATTGCTTTGTTTGAATAACTTCACCTTTTTGGCAATTGTAGGTATGAAAGCGCTTTTGGTGGTGGTTAAGCTTTCAAATGGCAGCTAGGAATCCAGGTTATTGGGAAGAGAAAAAAAGAGGATATTCAACTGGAATAGTTGGAGTGGAAGAAGGTGAAATCTTAGTTCTTTAACAGCCAGCAAAGACCATCAACTACTCAGAGATTGTGAGAAATTATTCTACTATAATGAAAGGAGAACAGTAGTGAAAATATGCTTTCTAACCCCTTTCCTTTCTTCTGCCATCTCCTCATTATCAGAAGGCTCTATCATCTATGGAATTTTTTTTCCCAAACAGAAAAGAAAAATTAAATGTGGGAAGGTTAAGTAATAATCCTAAGATAATGTAGCAAATCCAGGAATACAACCTAATTTCCTGTGTCCCAGACCAGGTATCAAAAGTGTTAGCTGAGGAAAGAATCTAGGGGACCAATCCTTTCTCCCGTCTACTTGCTTACCGTAGGCTTAACATAGACCTCATTATGGATATCTCCATAGCGGATTCGGGGTTGGACGTCCCACTTCTGGAAGAATTGCTTGTTGGTGGTGACATCTTGAAATTTTGCTTCAGGAACTCTGAATATGCTGGTGGGCTGCTTGGCTTTAGCTACTTTTATGGTTTTGAAGTGTGGTGGGTAAGAGACCTGGAAAGAGAACAAAGGGACAAAAAAGGTAGGGCTTGAGTTTCAGGAAATGAGGGTCTAGGATTCCCTGGAATAATGGGTTGAGGTAAATTCGGGCAACAGATTTTTTTACTCCCATTGCTGTTATTAGATCCTATGCTGGTGGCCATTTTGCATAGGGTGTCACCTGATTACCTTGGTCACAGTAGAATCATCAAACTTGGCATTGCTGTTCCTGAACATATTGGTAAGTTCATCTTGCAGGTGCAAAGGTTTTAGCGGCTGTTGATAGTTGCTTGGATCCCAGCTATCATAGGCTTCCTTATGCACAGTACGAAAGTCTGTGCTATGCATGGGGAAAAAATGCAAATACAAGGAGAATGAGCAGTACCTGGGAACCGTCCCAGGTGCACCAAATCGGAAGGAATGTAATTTTCTTTGCCTTAGTTTGCCTCAGTTTTTACAGTCTTTAGAAGATGTTTCATCAGGTTTGTTTTTCTCTTACCATATTTGCTCATCATAAATTCAGCAAAAAGAAAAGAAAAAGAGAGAAGGGGAGGATCCCTAGAAATCCCTAGCTGCCTTATCTCAAGCTTGCCCACAAGCCTTATCTTTAGCTTGAGATAAGTGGAGGAAATAGTTGAATGTGGTGGTGGAGGTGACAGCTTTTCTTCCTATCAGATGTGGAGTCATTTCTGGGTGGAGACTGTTCCCTTATTTAAATACTTGAAGTACGGCAATCCCTAGGTACTCTGGGATAAATAAATGATTGACTTGGGGTCTGAATAGGCCTTGATTTATGAGCCCCAGTGGGAGTCAATCACCAGTGGGACTAGAGGTGGGGCAGAATTTGAGGCAAGATAGGTCCACCAAGAGATAGGAAACTGGGAAGCAGCAGAGCAGATTTTTGATAGTTGTGTGAAGAAGGCCACCCACTTCCTGCCTTTTGGCACAGCATTTTGAAATAATTTTTTCACGTGAGTGTGTGGAACTTGGCCCTTAATTTGAAGAGCATTTAGCATGTTTGTGATGAGAGGCCTCAAAAAAATGAAGGGTTCTCAAGATGCTAAAAGGCCATTAACCCACTCTGCCCTTGCCCTCCCTATTTTTGAAACTAACATAGGTTTTGGGTTTTTTTGAGCAAATCTCCTTGACGAGAACAGTGCTCACTCTTTCTTTTCCCAATCCTGAAGTTGCCCTTGAGCTCATAAGTTAGCTACTTGAAATGCTGCTATTGGGACTGGTACCTTATGAAGTATATAGGACACTTTGAATATGGCTAAGACCATGAAGTCGAGCTTAGAAGTTGCTCTGGTACCTAGTGAAACAGCCTTTATGAATCTGGCATTCCAATGGTGCGACTTTTCTTCGAATTCGAACTGGAAAATTTTGCTGTCCAGAGGGTAGAGGAGGGAAAAATACCTGGTTGGTGGTAAGCATGCTGTAGTTACCTGACGGCAAAAAGATAAAAGCACAAGAGGGGCCTCTTGAGGGATGACATCACAAGATAACCTGGAAGATAAACTTCCTGAGGCTATTTTTTTCTTGACCCCATGTCTCAGGTCCCTTGTGTATAATGACTATATAAGTGTGAGCAGGCCAGTACTGTCTCCCACTCATGTCGCCAGTCCATTCCAGCAGGCATTAATTAAGCAAACCATTGTACTAGGTGCAGGAGATGGAAAGACAAGAAGAAATATAATGACTACTCTTTATGAGCTCTTTCCCAAACCCAGATTGAAATCCTAATTTAGAATTTGAGGCCTTCTATTCATTAGTTCTTTTCTGAGTTTTCAGAGTGATTGACACCTAAATGAAACTGTAATGTAGAAAAGAAAATAGAATGAGGGTGTTTGGTGATAATTGAGGGATTCTTTAGGGGGTAGCCTAGCTGACCTTAGAAGCTAAGGTTTGGTTAATAGTCTTTTTCTAGTTGTTAGGATCCAACTTTTTTGTTGTTGGGGAGTAAGGGTGTTGCTGTGAGGTATTCAGGAGCTGAGGGGTCAGGCCCTGTTTGGTATAAGGAATTGGGTCTCTTGTTTTCCCCCCTAAGTCCCTGTCATCTCTAGGGATAGTCTTACCTGGCTGGATAGGTCTTTTCACATAGCTGGTGCCAGGCATAGTTTTCCAAGGCTTGAAACAGTCTTGGTGCTTGTGTTGATATGGTAATAATATTCAGACTCAAATTGCTTCCCCAGCAGAAGCCTGAGAAGGCAGGGGCTGGGCTGTCAGCCCTGAGGAAGGATTCCAGGTGATTCTGAGAGAGTCTTCTGGTGAGATCTCTTACACTGAGGCTGCCTTCTGCAAAATAAACTCTTGCTGTCTGTGGGGAAGCCCACTCTGAGGAGCATGATGAAGCTTTTCCCCTTTCCCAGCTATTTTTTTCTTAAAAAATGCTGTCTTATTGATGCCCTTTGTTTATATACCCCCATAGTTTCTGGATAGATCTCCCTTAGCTCCTTCTTTGAAGCAAAAACAGTTAAGCAAAACCAACTGACACAGTGACCGCTTGTGAAAGTGCAGGCAGCATTCCGCACCTCACTGGTCAGTATGACAACTGTGGAATATGGCAGGTCGGGGCGGAGAGTTCCCCAGAGTTGAGTAGGATTCCCCTAGAGCCGAAGGGAGCTGGGAGTACAGTGTTATTTGACTCTGTCTGCCCTGTACCAGTTTCGGGACTTGCTCTTTCTGCCGTTCTGGCCTTCCCAGGACAGAGGAGCCTCCTCTTGGGTATGTTTGGCCCTGAGTTTTTGAAGTGGAGTACAGATACAGAAAGGTGCTCTTCCACCTCTCTGAGATATCCAAGATAGGGGCTTCCCAGCCCACCCAGAGGATGCCAGGCCATCATACAATCCAGGATATAGGAGCATTAAAAAACATTTAGACTGAGTCAGTCTACCCCCTTCCCTTCTCCCCCAATTCCTCAGGGAATGAGGAACTTCTTGCATTTAAGGGTCTTGGGGAGGTAAGCTTTATCAGCTAGAAGCTAGGGTAGTTCCTTGTGTCAAAAGAAGAGAGCTGATTTGGGGAATGGCTTACTTTGAGGGTTGCCTATAAGGAGTGCCTCATTTGAGACAAGAAAGACTGTAGTAGGAGGAGACCCCACCTCAATTCTGGCGGAAGTCAGAGGTAGTCTTCAGGTTTCCTATAGGGGCAAAGCAAGAAAGCAGTGCCTGGGAGGACCAAGGTGGGGGGGATACACGGCTAGGCTTATGTGTATTTGATACCATGGAACTTTTCAGTACCAAACAATCCTATAATGGGGGTTGGGAATCCCACCACTCGGCTCTCGGAATCTGGCAGGTGTGGCTGCCGGGGAGCGAAGTTTTTTAAGTTAGATGCTGAAACTTGTTGATAGGGGTTTGAGGTAAGGTATGTAAGGTATTATTAGATAAGCTGTCATGTTCCTCAGAGACACTTAACACTGATCTGGGGTGGGGTGAAATATGCCTACTTATAAAATGATACCTCTGGTCTGGTGTTATTAGCATCATTTATGCAGGGTAAGAAGGGACCTTGGAAATATTCTAAGGGCCAGCTAGATGGCTCAGTATAGAATATCGGCTCTGAAGTCAGGAGGACCCCAGTTCAAATCTGGCCTCAGACACTTAACATTTCCTATTTTTGTGACTCTGGGCAAGTCACTTAACTCCAATTGCCTCACACACACACAAAGAAATATTTTAGTCCTGCTCTACCCCTTTCCCCTCCCACTTTCCCCAATGCCTCCTCTTGATGAGGAAACTAATATCCTTGCCCTCTGAAATCCATTGTTTTTCCTACAGCCCTACTACTATTTCTAGGCCCATTGTAATCTGTCCTGCAGCAGTGGGGTATTACCAGAATCTCAGGGTTGGGTATGATCTTAGTATCTGGATAGAAGTCCCTGCTGCAAAAACCCTGCAAGCAGTACTCAGCATGGTATAGATCTGCCTATCTTAAAAGTAGAACAACATCTTAGCCCTACAAACAATTTAATTTTACCTTTAGGATACATCAAGTAGAGGAAGATGGAAGAACAGACAAGGACAGGAGTGAACAGAAGAATTTTGGGTGGAAGGAGCAGGTCAGAGGCACTCACCTATAGAATATAAGAGGCAGTTCAAAGAGGGTAAGTCTGGCCAGATAATCCCTAGGTTATGTGACTTAAGGCTTTTTCTGCCCAGCCTTGTTTCCTTGCACTTGTACACTGGGACTGGGGTTTGGTGTGTTAGGGTTGCCATGGTTCTCCACATTTGAATGTGAAAGCTATCCTATGAGCCAAAAGGTGATGGACAAGGAGCATGACAATTGGGGTTTTAATAAGAGGAGGGAATTTCTTAATTTTCTTAAAGTTCCTGGTGTTGATAAGTGGCGTTGCCAAAGAATTTAGAATTGAAAGGAAGCTCAGAGAGCTTGTCCAGTCCCTTCATTTTATAGGTGAAGAAACAGGTTGAAGTTACTTGTCCAAAGCCACATAGTATTAAAACCTGATCTTCTGACTTGGGGAGGGAGGAATAGCATAGTCATTGTTGGACAGAAGCATGGATTGCAGGTTTTTGTTCTTCCTCTTAGAGAATTTAAGATTTTGATAAAATCTTAGCATTTAGTGCAAACTTCTTTTTTCAGTTGGGGAAAATGAGATATTAAGACTTGCTCAGGGTCATTTAATATATGTTGAATTGTATCATGCTCTTTTTTCATGATGTAGTGGGAAGAACACTGGCCTTGGAAACATCTGGGCCCAGATTACCCAGACAAGGGTCAGGTGTCCCGTGGCAGTTAAGGGGAATGTAGGAATAGTTGGAAATGAGAGATTGCCACCAGAGGGACAGCAGACCTCAGGGAGCCGCTCCCCATCCCAACCCCTCAGAAGCTGTGGGACTGGGCGAGTCACAGCGGCATCCGTTCGCTCGTCTGTAAAATGAGGATAATGGTACTAAGGTGTTTGTCTCACAGAACAGTTGTAAGGTAACCTCCCCCCCCTTCTCTCTTTCCGGAGGAGATCCCCTGCTCTCCATCTCTCACCCTGCTCCGTTCCTTCTCCAAGGTGGGAGGGGGTTATAGATAAGGAAATAACTCCTCTCCTCCCCTGAAATAGGAGAAGGGCTTTCGGCAGCCACTCGCCCCGGCCTGGGACTCTGCTCCCTGGGACAGCAGACACAAGTCCTCCTGGCCCGAGAAGCTGGCCCAGAGGGCCCTGCTTTCCGGGTCTGGGTGAGGTGCAGCAGGCGGCCGGCAGAGGCCGCTCTGACACAGCCATTTCTGCTGAGGGACTGGGGGATGGCTGGGAAGAGAACCAGGCTTTCTTTTGTGCTCCACCAGGGCTGTCGAGCCTGTGTTCCGAGAACAGAGAGGCTGGGCGTGGCCGGGAGGGTGCCTTTCTCTGCCCTTCACGGCCTGTGCACTCCCAGGGTCCCCCAAGGAGAGGAGGGCACGGGGTTCACTCTGGTCTCTGTCCCCCTAGCCAAGCACATTGCCCCAGACTCTGGGGATCATCTCCTGTCTGTTTCCTCATTGATACTGACTGAAAGAATGGGCAGATAGGAACAGGATTGCTTTCCCACGCTGCCTGCTCCCCGAGCTCAAGTAGCCAAGTGGTTTGGGGTGCTACACAGGGCTCCTTTTGTTGGCAGTGAGCAACATGGCACCCAATGAAAAAGTGCTTCTGGAGGGACGTCCTGGAGAGCTCATCGGAATGAAGGCAGGGTGCTCTCTGAGGAGGGGGTCCATGAATAACTTGTATTTGGAAGAAGGGGGATGACAACCAGCCAGAGGAAACTGTCCTCAGGGGCTTGGCAGTAGTAGCTGACATTTATATAACACTTTATTGTTATGAGGCAGGAAGTATAAGAATTAGCTCCATTTTACAGATGGATTCATAGGAGCCACAAATAAAAATGGCCATTTTCTAGATGAGGAAACTGAGGCCCAAAAAGGTTAAATCACTTGCCAGGCTCATATAATTGAATGAGAGAGCCATTCTTTGAACCTAAGTCTCCTCTGCTTCTAAAAGTAGTTTCCTTAACAACAAGCAGATCCCAAAAGAGTAAATGGTGGATTCCCAGCCCCCATTATAGGATTGTTTGGCTCTGAAAAGTTCCATAGAATGGTAAATACATAAGCCCAGACCTGCACTCCCACACGACTTCATACCTTGGTCCTCCCAGGCACTGCTTTCTTGCTTTACCCAAGGACTACTCTGACTTCCGCCAGAATTGAGGGGGATCCCCTTCTGTACAGTCTTGCCTGTTGCAAGTGAGACATTCCCTGTAAGCCACATCCCAAGAAAGCTGTTCCACCAATCACTACTGCTTTTTTGACTCAAGAAGCTGTCTGAGCTTTTGGGTGATAGAGAAATCTTGCCTCTCCTGCTCCCCTAAGTGCAAGGAATGCATTCCTGAGGAGCTGGGGTTTGGAGGACTGGGATGGGCAAGCCATGCTGGTCGAGACCTACCCCTAAGCGTAGTATCTGTACCTGAGGGATTCACTTGGATGATTCATTTTGCCTGTTTTGGATGGGAGTGGGTGGGTAGGAGTGAAAGCATTGACTCCTAAGAGTTGAAAAAGATCTCAGAGATCATCTACTTCAATGTTTACTTGAAGCACAAACACCTGTTATACCCTCCCAAAAAGCTTTGAGCTGGAAGTGAATTTTCAGACTGGAGGTCGACAGGTGGATGTCTCTCAGTCAGTAAGCTTACTGTGTATCAGACAGGTGTTAAGTGCTGGGTCCGATCCCAGGATTCAAGGACTTTACATTCTAATGGAGACAACATACAAGTAACTATAAACAAGATACATTCAGGGTAATTGCAGGTTGATCTCAAAAGGAATAGCACTAACAGGGGGTTTGTTGGAGCAGAGACCGGTGAGGGAGGGTAAAATTTAAACCGAATCTTGAAGGAAGCCAGGAGGTGAAGGTAAGGAGGAGGAACTTTCTAGGCCAGAGGAGCAGTGAGTGAAAAGCCATAGGGATGGGAGATGTGTGAAGAAAAACACTTAAGTCTGGGCTGTTAAATGGTAGACTCTGGGAGAATAAAGTGTGAGAGGGAGCAGCTTGTGAAAGTCTTTAAATGCTAAATGGCAGTTGATCCTAGAGGCTATGATCACTGGAGTTTGTTGATTGAGGCATGAAAGGGGATGCTGAGAGTGAAGGCTACACTTTTGCTTTAGGAAAATCACTGTCAGCTTAGTGGAGACAATAAGAATGGGGAGAAACTTGAGGCAGGGGACCTCTGGTTTGGCAACCAGAAGGCATAGTTGTGAAGTTAAGAAAATTTGTCCTAGGCTGGTGATTGTGGAGAGGGGGAGGAGGGTTGTTGTGAAGGTAGAAGTGGTAGCCTAGACAATGGGTTGGGTATGTGGGCTGAGTGTGAGCGAGCATCTGAGTATGATGCCAGGTTGGCAAGCCTGTGGGACTGGGAGATGGTGGTGGCCTGGATAGCGATAGGAAGGCTGGCAAGAGCTTGGCACTTGGCAAGAAAGATGATGAGTTCTGTTTTTGACATATTAGAGCTTGAGATGCTTATAGGGCATTTACTCTGAGCAAGTCTGAAGGTCAAGAAAGTAATATGTAGATATAGCAATCATTAGCAGAGAGTTAATAATTAAAGCAATGGGGAACTGAAGAAATTACCAGCTCACTGGGAAAAGGGAAGAGGGCCCAAGATAGAGGTAGGGGACATTTTTGGTTACTGGGCATAATTTGGATGAATATCCAACCAAGGAGACTAAGTGACTTAGATGAGTAGGAGGAAAATCAGGAGAGATACAGTGTAAAAAATTAAAGAGAAAAAGGGTTCCTAAGAGAGTCAAAGACTGCAGAAACGCAGAGAGGTCAGGAAGAAAAGGCTATTGGATTGGGTAATTTAGAGGTCATTGGTGATTTTGAAGAGCAGTTTCAGTTGAATGATGATATCAGAAGCCAGATTGCAAGGAGTTTAACATTGAGTGGGAGGAGTTGCAAGTGCCTAATGTAGCTGAGAAGGGAAAGAGAGAGGATAGCCAGCTGGGATGGTCAGAGCAAATAAAGGTTGTCCAATGAAAGGGAGGATGGTGGAAGTTGGGGAACATGGATTGGTTTATAGGCAACAGGAAAGGAGACACTAGATAGAAAGTGATTGAAGATTAGAGAGGTAGTGGGGATGAAAGAAGAATCAGTCTGCTAGAGGAGACATGAGAAGATGGGATCAAGAATGAGTGTTGAAAGATTTGTTTTGGCAAGAAGGACCATTTCTTCATGTAAGACAGATGAAGGGAGGAATGATGTCCAAATGATATATGAGATGAAGAGGGGGAAAACAGGGAATTCTTGGCAAAAGACCTGCAAGTGAATCATGTAGTAGGGAAGATGGGGACAGAGGGCGCTGTGAAGCGGATTGAAGAGTAATAAAGTTTTGAATAGTTTGTCATGGATTCGTTAGCAAATCGAATAGGAAGACATAAAAGGGTTGCTTTGCTACAGTGAGGACCCACTTAAGATTATCTAACAAATTTGTAATGGACAGAGGCAATACAGTTTTGTCATTTTCTCCAGTTCTGTTTGGCAACGTGTAAATAGGATCAAAGGAGGTGACTCCTTGAGACTGAGGTTTAGCAAAATGTCATAGTTTAGGGAAGTGCTTTGCCATTCTCCAGCCCATTTAACAGATGAGGAAACTGAGTAAATGGTTAATTAACTTACCCAGGGTCACACAGCTAGGAAGTTTCTAAAGCTAGATTTGAATTCAGGCGCTTCTGGCTCCAGGGCCAGTGGATAGAGCACTAATCTCTATACTGGATCTATATAGTGGCATAGTGCTCTATCCACTATCCCATGGTATTACAAGCTAAGGGTTGAAAATTACTACAATGGGAGGGTGGAAAGGAGTGAAAGTATGCTAACCCTTACGAAATGTCTAGGCAAACCTATTTTAAAGCTGTGAGATGCACCCCCACTAGTGCCCATAATACCCTGGCTTAGTGTTGTCTATAGTCTCACCACTCACCCTAACATTTCCATTGTGGATGCTTCCCAGCTGGGTTAAGTATCTAGGTGAGGAGGAAGGATGGGCCTTATACCTGGTTCTTCCATGGGAGTAGGCGGATGGGCTGGGCTAGGATGACATGTTCCAGAAGGAAAAGAGAACCAAAGCCCAAATAGAATCATTTGTTTCTAGGAGACATATGAGTCACACAAGTTAACCTTGTAAACAGGACTTGGTTTACCAACCCTTAGCCTATTTAACTTTTTCACCCACTAGCCTGTGCATACAAAAATGAAAATAGCTTATTTGACTACTCTTGTCAAGGATTGTGATCATCCTCCTTACCCCTTCCTTGCTCAAAGCCGTGCTAACTATTAAATGCCAGTGAAATTGGGGCTGTGGATTTTCATTCCTCCTTTGTCTTCTTAATACTGTCCTTCCCCCGGCCTCATGATGGCAGAGGCTGCTCCCTCTTTACCCAGTCCCTAGGAGTTGGAGGTGGTTGCTCCTGGCATTTCAGCCTCCTAATATAGCTGGCAGGCGGCCAGGACAGGCTGGGTCCAGTGGCTGCCAACCACCTTCCACCCTCCTTTCTCCAGCTGCCAAATGTGACTTTGATTAGCCTGCAGAGGGGGAAGAAAGCAGGAAAATAGAATATTAAAATCTTAATTCAATTTAAAACACTGTCATTCACAGGCATGCCAAACAGTGAGATGACTAATTATTATGCAAATGAGGCAGATAGAAAAGTGATTAATAATTGCACAAATTAAAAATTATTGTAAACATCCTGTGACGAGCGATAAGTCCGATGGAGAGGCACAGGCGGCAGGCCGGGGAGGCCGGAGCAGAGCTGGCTCTTGCATCCTTATTTCCTCATTAGGGGGATTTAATTAGTGACTGATGAGCAAAGGCTCTGCTGCTGAGATGGAGGAGTGAGTGACCAGGGGTGGCGCTGTCTGTTTGGATCTGAGATGCTCTTTCCTTCCTCTCTCCCGGTTCCAGAGATGGAGTCTGTGTCAGCTAGGGGTAGGGTTACAGTGCCATGTTCCCCACCTGTCTCCCCAATCTCTGCCAGTGCTAGGTCTGTGCCAGGAAATAGGGCAGGGTTAGGCAGTGGGCATGGAGATGGACACCAAGCTAGGGAACAAGCCCAAAAGGGCAGTGACCAGGTTGAAAGAAAGTTGGATGACAGCATAGGGGGAGGAGGGTCCACTATGGAACCACCCCAGTACTCGGCACTGTCATCCTAATCAATGGGCATTTCTGGATGCCCTGCCTTGTGCCAGGTCCAGAAGTCACAGGTTTTCCCCCTTTTAGGAAAGAGAAAGGGACATAAAAGTGAAGGAATTAATTTCTATTCCACATCTAACAAAAAATAATCCTAGAATTTTGGGTCACTTCCATCCATTAATTGTGTGTGAAAAGGGGAAGATCAACCTTAGCAGGAAATGACACAAGATTATGGTGATTGGCAAGGACATCTGAGGGCAGAAGAGGTGTTTTCAGACCTGACCTGTCTGCAACTACAGTGGTAGCTATGGATCAGCATCAACTATTGATAGGAATGTCATCTGGGCCAGCCAATGAATCAGCCACACTGAGGAGGAGGGGTCAGAGGGCAAGAACAGAAGCGGTTGGCAGCAGCCTATCTGGGGGGCAGCCAGGGAGCAAATGAAAGGAGACAAGGTGGGACCACCATGGAAAGAGGCTGCTTCGGTCCTGTAGCCATTTCTGTGAAGAAAGTTCCCCTCTAAAGCATGGTGGAATGGAGCAGTGGGCCCTGGAGGAAAGGGACGGGAGGAGGAATTAGAATCAAAATCCAGATTGCCAGTGACGGCCTTTGGGGAGGAGCCAAGTTGCCCTGGATCATAACTTTCCATAACTAAATAGAAATTGACCCTCCTGGAGACTGTGAGTAAAACAGCATTAGCCAATGTTTGCTTCTGGTGGGAGCAGCTAATAAGGAATTGCTGAGCAGTTTGAATTATGTCTGGGACCTACTGACTTTGGAGCACGCCTATAGAATGGCAATCTAAATCTGGGAAGAGTTAGAACATTTTGTGATTATTCTTTGATTCTATGGTAATGAGGAAGACTTCAAATAGCTCAACAAATTTGTCCAGGCAACTCCCATTTTGCTGTGCTCACATGATCAGGATCCTTTGAAATACAGCCCTGACCAGAGGAGAGAGGGGAGTTTTCTCAGAGGTCTAAAGCACAAAGCTAGGAGCTTATTTGGACATATCCTTACCCTTAGACACTGTGACTCACAATTGGGTACAGAACCTGGAGGAAAGAGGCGGCAGCTCTCTGAGAACCACAAAGAGCTTGGCATTTTCCTTGAGAATACTTCCCTTCTCCTCCTCCCCACTACATTGCTGCTGAATGCCTAGTTCTCACTATAGAGCAGGATCAGGCTGGTGGCCCTAGCACCTACTAATGGGTTAAAAATATAACCTAATAAAGATAATTAGCTAACTGAGAGACTATGAGAATGATCACTGAGAGCTAGAGCTGTCCAGGAGAGCTTGTCTGACAAGGTGGGTCCCCAAAGTCTCACAAGGTAAGGAAATAGACTCGGAAATTTTCCCAAATTTCACACTGAGGATAAAGGAAGAGCCTTCATTCTAGGCAGGGCTAATGTCTTTAGCTAAGATCTGGAAGAGTATTCATCCCTGAGTTTTCTAAATAACATGGGAGATTCTCAACTGTTAGACTGCTTCATTTCCAGAGGTCCGTCCTCTCTCCGGAAGCACCTTGGTGATCTAGCACCAGTTGGTCTGATACCCAATTAAACATTACTACAAGAGTATATCTAGGGAAATTACTACTTAACGCTAGTTACTCATAGGATTACCACAGTTGATCAAGCTATTAAAATTTAAACATATTTAACCATTGTTGGAGGTCCCTGATAACTCCCTTTCCATGGCCATTGCAGCTAGGTTGGATTTTTAAGCAGTAATGAACAGCCTTACTCAGACAATTCTTGCCTTTACTTTCTGTTAGATTTTTGATTACGCCTTCTAAATCGATTTCTGTTCCCAGCATAAGGATTTTTTTTCTCATCTAGACCTGAGATCTTTTTTATCTTCACGAGGAGATACTCCCTCCCCAACTCTGACCCCTAGGAATCATAAACTCTAGAACTGGGTCATATAATTATACCCCTATCATAGTACTGATGCCCAGAGAGGGGAAGTCTTTACTACAGTAGTAGTAAAGTAAAGCAGTAGTAAAAAAGAAATTTTTTCCCCTCTCTCTGTATAGGGTCCATAGATTCTATAATCTCCATTAACACGACTTGTATTTTTTTCTTCTGTCTTCATTCATATCTGAGCTTTGCTTGGGACTTTGGCCATACACCTCTATGACAGACCTACCTTTTTGGATATCCCATGCTTTCTTTCAACCCCTTCACATTTTAGAGCTCCAACACCTTACCCTCTTACACCAGAATTTTCTCTTTTCTGCTTTTGGCTCCCTCTTTTTTCATTAGTCTTTATATTGTTGCTTTCCAGTTGCCTGCATTTTCCTCATCAATCCTCCAGTTCCTATTATGTTGATGAAATTCATTAAGATCTGTATTCAGAGAGCTCCTGTTCCAATCCAAGGATTTCTCCCCAAAGAATTTCATTTGCCATGGTAGAGTAGAATGAGTTTTGGATTTATAGTCAAAAAGACCTGAATTCAGGGCCAGCTTTGTCACTGTGGGTCTTCCTGGACCTCAATTTCCTCATCTATAAAACTGGACTAGATGGCCTCTAAATCTGTGATCCTCTGATAGACCACTGGATTTGTGAGTGAATGAATGAATAAATGAAAAAGCACTGGTGGTATAAGTATAAAAGTAAAAATAATCCCTATCCACAAGGACTTTATAATCAAATGAGGAAAATCATTACCATTTAATCTTGAGATTTCCATATCCTATTTCACAAGGAAGGGACACAGTAGGCCCTGGATTTCCAGACAAGCTGGGGACTTAATTCACTCCAAAAATTCGAAGAACAAACTGTTAAATTTGGAGCTTTCATTTAGCCCTCCATCCCCATCCTGTCTTTTCTAATCACAGGAAGGGGAGAGATCTTTCCATATTCCCTGAAAGCAAACCAGGTTCCTATGAAGCAAAATACATTACTGGGCTACTTAGGGCTTAGGACCAGTGTTTGTTGCTCCTTCCTCCCCACTTTTATGGAGAATAAGAAAATGAAGGCAGGGGAGGTGAGATGATTGGGCAAAATACAGCTTCAGCCTAGATTGTTTGATCTGGAGGTCAGTCTTGGAGATGCTGTCTCTGGCAGCCCTGAGTTGATCCGATAACAAATTTTTAGTCAGAATAATTGAGTTTAAATTCCAGCTCTGCCATCCTTTTGGCAAGACTCAGGGAAAAAAGGTAGCAGCCTCAATTTCCCTATCAGTTATATAACCTCTCTTGCCTCCTGGCATTTTCTGTGACTGTCCTCCTTGCCTGGAATGCCATCTTTCCTCATTTCTGCCTGCTTGTCTTATTAGCTTCCATTATGTCCCTATTAAAATCCCACTTCTACTGCAAGCCTTTCCCAACCTTCTTAATTCTAGTGCCTTCCCTCTCATCTATATCCTAATTATCCTGTAAATAGCTTGTGTGTACATAGTTGTTTGCTTGTCTCCAATCCTCCCCAACCCCTCCCCTCTGCCCCACTTAGATTGTGAACCCCTTTCAGCAGAATGTCTTAGGAATTTTTTTTTACATCACCAATATTTAGCACATTGCCTGGCAAATAGCAGGTGCTTAATAAATGTTTGTTGACCAACCTATGTAGCCTATAAGATAAAAACTGGTGAGTTTGTGAGAAACATTTATAGCCAGATCTGGAATGCCTCCCCCACCTCTCCAAAGGAAATTGGAATTGCACCTTTATGGGTTTAAGCCATGGCTGAGTGATCATCCCCTCAATATCTTAGCTTCGAGAAGTATTTTAAGCTTGGAATTCTACCATCTAATTACACTTTGGACATTAAAGGTCCATGGATGTGATTCTTTTTGGGATCCAGAAAAAAAACCACTTTCCCTAGTTGCATGGAGGGGAAGAAGTTCCATCCCAGACCAGGAGGATCACAGCTTAATCTTTGTCTGTTTAACTTCCCCTTGCTACCATAATCTTTGACAACTTCAGACAGTGAGTAAACTATATTTATCAAAACAAGAAAATAAGACAGTAATTGGGGAAGCCATAGAAGATTAGTTTAGCCAATAGAATATACCAAAATTAAGGGGTTCTGCAACTTGGGAATGAGACAAAAATTTCAGTTCAACTGCGAAGAAAACAATTCTCACCTAATGAGTCCAGTATTAGAAGTTTTGGGGGGCACAAGTATGAGGAATCAAGGAATATGTTGGGGTCCCAGTTTTTTCCACAAGCCCATGACTTTAGAAACTTCCATTTAAAAGGTAAAAGTTTGTATTTTGCCTCTTCTACTCCTTTCTCAGCTTCCTTTGCTCTTTCACCTCTGCATCTCTTCCAAAAGTCTCAGCCAATCAGGAGTCACATCTCCCCACATATACTCAGTCACACAGCTCTCGGGGGGGGGGGGGGGGGGACTGACACCTTTGTCTGGGGATGAAACTTTAGCTAATTTTTTTGGGGGGGATGGAAGATTAGATTGTGTGTTCAGTACAACTGTACTTCTTGTCTGCCCCCACCCCACTCCTGTTAAATCAGTCATGGCAGAAAACTCCTTTAAATTCCAGATGGATTCCATGTGCCAGCTTCATACAGTGTTTCCTGACCAGTTTGAAGCCTTGGTTGTAGGTTCAGACCTGCCCCCTAGACTCACTTAAAAGTTTTGACCTAGTCCTAGAGTCTGAACCGGGCTCCCTGGATGGGGAACTCCCACTTTTCACCAGTGTCTCCCCACTCCCTAGCTCTGGCTGCTCAGCAGGCACCAGCACTATAGAGCCTGCCTCCCCATGCCATCCAGAGTCAGCTGTCCATCTGCTCCTCTCCCACTGGCTGCCTTCCCTGGCACAGGGAACTGCTCGCCTCTTCCTCCATGCTCGCAAGGTGACTTTGAGCAATGCAAACTCAGATGGTGTGGTGGGACCAGAGCCTGAGGTGGGGAGTCGGGGAGGGGAAAGCTGGGAGGACGTTCCTTCCCTGACCAGGCCCCTTTGCCCATCTGCTATTTCAGTCTTCGGGGAAGAAGAAGGGAAAGTGAAGGGAGGGGGAAAGAACAGGACAGAAGACTGGAAGAGTGGAGAATAAATCCAGCAGAGTGTGGATGCTCTTGAAATGGAGTAGAGCTTGGGAGGGAAATCCAAGTCTATAAGTGATGGAATTATTTCCACATTGCATACTCCGCTCTCCTCTCTCCCACCTCCCAATAAGAAGTCTTGGGTTTGAATCTCAGCTCTATTATTTAGAAGCTGTGACTCCCTTCCTTCCTTCCCCTAATTCTCCTACCCTATTCAGCTAAAATCAGACTGTGATTAAAATAAGTCTTGGGTTTGAATCTCAGCTCTATAACTATGGACAGTTTCCTCATCTGTAAAATGGGGCTAATAAAGCCTGCACAAGCAACCTCATAGAACTGTTGTGAAGAGAGTGTTTTGTAAACTTTGAAGCACTAAGAGAATGGAAACTAGTAGTATTGTCAATAAAAACAAAACCTTTCTAGGATCACTGCCTTAGATTTGAGGAAAGTAAAAAAAGTAGGGTTGGAAAAGAAGAGCTTAGGAGAGGCACAGATTAATTGAATTAAGGTTGGGGAGAGGCAGTATTTGACTCTAGAAACCATATACATTATAGGTGGGTATAGTGAACAAACTCAACCAGTCTTCGTCTCTCCATCAGGGAACTTTTAAAATGTCTTTTGCTTTTCTATATTTAAAATTTTTTTTCTCGATATTATTGTATTTTTCCAAATAGTTTTCAACATTCATTTTTACAAGTTCATGTTCCAAATTTTTTCTCCCACTCTCATTTATCTCCCCTTTCCCCAGATAGCAAACAATCTGATAGAGGTTAAATTTGTAGTCCTTTTAAACACATTTCCAGATTTGTCATGCTGTACAAGAAAAGTCAGACCAAAAGGGAAAAAAAGCCACAGGAAAGAAAAAGCAAACAACAATAACAAAAGGATGAAAATACTATGCTTCCATCCACATTCAGTTTCCATAGTTCTCTCTCTGGATGACGTTGGCATTTTCCATCAAAAAGTTTATTGGAATTACTTTGGATCACTGCATTGTTGAAAAAAGCTGAGTCTTTCATAGATGATCATCACACAATCTTGCTGTTACTGTATACAATGTTCTCTTGGTTCTGCTCACTGTGTGCAGCATCAATTCATACAAGTCTTTCTACACTTTTCTGAAATCAGCCTACTCATCATTTCTTACAGAACAATAATATTCCATTACATTCAAATGCCGTAACTCATTCAGCCATTCCCCAATTGATAGACATCCACTCCTTTTCCAATTCTTTGACATTACAAAAATAGCTGCTACAAATGTTTTTGCACATGTGGGTCCTTTCTCCTCCTTTATGATAGTGTAGTGAGTAGTGAGATTATTAGATCAAAGGGTATGCACAGTTTTATAACCCTTTAGGCATAGTTCCAAATTGCTCCTCAGAGCAGTTGGATCATTTCACAACTCTACTAACAATAATGGCTTTTACTTTTAGAGTACCTTTCTGAACATACTTTATTCCCAAATCCTCATGACAAACATAAAAAACAATACCACTTCATAGGCTGAATGTGACCCATAGTGCTCTGGAGTGTGGTTTGAACCAGATTTAAATGTAGTTCCTATATGGTTTTAATGTATTGATATATTAATTTAAAAAGTGTTTTGTGGTTTTCTAAGTCACTAAATGATCCACAAAGATCCTTGTGTATTGTTTAGTGACTGGTTTTTTATTTGAGCTTGACCACTGGTTTATTCTCATAGTCTCATAACTCTTCAATGAAAGATTCATTTTCTTATCCTATGGACTAAGGCCAAGCTTAGTTATTATTGCACAATGTTTAATTTGGTTTTTAAATTGTTTTATCCATATGCATTGCTGTGGTCACTATGTATGCTGTTTCCTGCTTATTTGGTTCTGTTTTAGTTCATAGGACTTTTCCCATGTTTCTCTGAGTCCCATTCATAGTCCACGGTTTGTTAAGCCAATGTTGTCTAATACTATGGGCTTCTATCATGCTTCTAGTTCTTTGATATCATAGAGATTCGACTATGATAATTTTGGCATATATAAATATGTGTGTAAATATATATGTACAAGGAGATGGACTTTCTATCTTTAATCTCCTTGAAGTATATAGTGAGATCTTTGTGTCAAAGAATATATATATATATCTTAGTACCTTTAAACATAATAGCATTTAAATAGTGCTTTAAAATTTGTAAAGTACTTTGCATATGTTATAATCCCCACAACAATTCTGTGATGTGTAGGTATTATTGTCTTCCTTTTACTAATGAGGAAAGGGAGGATGAGAGAAAAAAGTGTCTTTCCTAGGCTTATAGAGTTAGTGCATATAGTTAGAGGCAGAATTGGAATTACAGTCTCCTTGGCTCCAGATCTAACACTGCTACATTCCCTAAGTGCTGTGCATGTGGTCTTTCTCTCTCTTTCCATTTCCCACTCCTATCAGCAGTGTGTCAGCATACATGTCTTTCCAATGCCATGAAGCATTGGCTTCCTTATAATTGGGACTCCTTAAACTGGGAGACTGAAAATACATGTATTTTTATGTGTTATATTCTGCCAGCTAGGTAACCACCTATATGGTTATATAGGACACTGGCCCCATTATTTATGAGTTCAAATCTGACCTCAGATTTACTCTCTCTGTGACCCTGATCAAGTCATTTCACTGTGCCTGCCTCGGTTTCCCCATCCATAAAATGAGCTGGAGAAAGAAATGGCAAACCCCTCCAGTATCTTTGCCAAGAAAACCCCAAATGGGGTCACAAAAAGTTTTCCCAAGGACAGGGCTACTCCTTGACAAAATTATTAAGGAGACAAACCATCTTCGGCTCATTCTCTTTTTAGACCTTTTTGATTCCCCTTTCTTATATTTCAGGCCTGGTCATATATATGACCTGGTACCTTCCTCCTCCTACTCCAGAAGCTTATCACTGCTACTCCCTCTCCTCTCCCATCACTGTTGCACCTCTCCTCTCCCTCCTTAAATCAAACCCCCTTAGGATCTAGACTATTTAATTTGAGAAACTCTTCTTTGTAGCTATCTCCCCCCTCCCACACCAAAGAGCCCTAGCACCCCTGCCCTCCTGATGGCCACCTGTCTTTTACAGACCAGCGTTTCAGGAGAGCCCCAATAAGGCTTTTCTTACCCCAAGACCTCTTCTTCAACCTTCTTGATTATCTTCTCCTTCCAACCCCTCCTTCATGGAACCACGAGGTCAGCCATAGTTCCCATGAGAAGCCTTTCCTGATCCCTCTCAATACTAGTATCTTCCTTCTGTTAATCTGTAGTTTGTTCTGTTTATATTTTGTTTTCCTCTTGTCTCCCCCATTTGACTGTGAGCTCCTTGAGGATAGAGGTTTGTTTTTTGCCTTCTTTTGTATCCTTATGCCTTAATAGTGTGTGTGGCACATAGTAGGTAGGTACTGACTGACTGACTGACAAGGGATGTTGGTCTATTCACAGTTACTCCCACTTTCTGGACCCAAGTACCTCTTCATGGACTCCAATCTACTAAGTTTCTCTTTCCCATTACAAGATACAACACCTTGAAGACAGAGTTGTACTTCTAATGGGGTGAATAAAACCCAGGTCCTTGGTAGCTAACTGGGGAGAGCCCTAATTACTATATACAGTCGGATGCCAAAGCTATTCCCTGAGGCAAGCAGGGAGAATCACTGACAAGATTATCCTGTCCTTCAGCCGGCCTTTGTTGAATTCCTTGCATTGACAAAATCATGGTGACCCATAGTTACTATATCTAATCAGAAGGTCAAGTTATGATGTCAACCCCTGAGGTTATTTTTCTTCCTATAAAAGAACCTCTTGGCACCCCACTTCATCACTAAATCCTTTTTTTTTGAGGGGACCTAGGCTGCCAATCAGTGATGTAATCCTCTGCCAACTTCTTTAGGAATTAACCTATTACTAAACTCACAATAGTGAGCTCTACAAGAGAATTTAACCCCAATGCTTTCCCTTTGTTAATTGTTAAACTCCCCTTTGGAACTCAGATTGCTGCCAACAATGAAATAAAAATTTCCCCTCTTGATTTTGACAAGGTCTAAGGCTACAAATTCTTTTGAGACATATTGGGACATTGGACCCAAACCTCAATATGTATTTTTTTTTAGTTCATCACTTCTTCATCCCTGCACCCCATCATTTGGTGCATATGGGGAAAGTCCTGGGAGCTTAATATATCTTGGCGTTTACCCCTGTACTCCATCATTTTCAGAATTTAGCACAGTTCCTGGCACATATCAAGTGCTATGATAAAAGGACAGCATTTGTGAAGTCTTTGCAAACCTTAAAACATTATATAAATGTTAGCTCGTATTATTATTGTTGTAATTAAATGCTTTTTCATTCATTTGTGCTTTAATTGTGAGGGTTGGAGCGGGGCTTGCATTGTTTCCAATTAATTGTGATTTTAACAGGTACTTTTTCTTGTTAGTGTCCTTGCTTTGATTGTCTAAGTTATTGGTGACCCTGTTGCTGGGAATTTCAAACATGGGAAGACTTGAGGGAAATATTCTGGGACAGATAGGGTGCTTTTCAAGCTATCTTTCCATAGGCAGTGCAATCCAGGCCCTGGATACCAGATTTTTATTGATGCTGGCCAAGAGTCTCCATTTTCTATCCAAGAACTTGAATGAAATCTTCTCCTTTCCCCAAGGACAACTCAAAGGACTGAGGATTTTGTCTCTAGGGAGAATTTTGTGATGATCTTCAAAGAGTCTACAATTACCTTCCTGCTCCAGACAGACAAATGCTGTCTGTATGCTTGAAGGCCAAGCTGGTGTACCTTCTAAAAGAGGAGGGAAAGAGGTCCACAAAACACCTTTGCACTTTCTAGAAAATCAAGAGAGATGAAGCTCTTCAGCTCCCATTCCTTCTGTACCAGATGCATTCCTTTGTGCCGATTCCTGCAAGTGTCTTCCTTTTTAACCTACTGTATTAGATTCTCTGGTTTCCTTCAAGATTGAGTTGAAATGCCACCTTATAAAGGCAGGGAGCTTTTTCAGGTTTCTACAGCTGCTAGTGTCTCCCCCATTAGAAGGTAAGCTCTTTGAGGTCAACAGCAATGTTTTTTGAAGCCCTAGTACATAATAAGCAACTTATATGTTGACTGAAAAATACCAGAAGAGCTTATTTCAGGGTGAAAAAAAAATAAAATAGAAAAATGATTTAAAAAGGCAGTAGAGAATTCTGATCTTTGTCATTGGTTGGAGAGTGGTACAGAAGAGAACAAGAAGGACCACTGAACACTGGGAGCTGAGCAAGTCTAACAGGGGAGAACTGACCTATGGCAATCCTTGAGGAGCACACAGATTCATCCCGTGCCTGCTTACAAATTGGTGATTCAGGGGTTTGCTTTGCAATACCAAAGAGTTCTTTAATTGGCTGTTGGACTAGAAATATGGGTGAATAAAAGATGTCTCGAGTATCAGATCAGGTCAAGTCGATTGCCCTGTTGTGCCCATCTATGAGCACATGTCCTGTCTGGGATACAGGTTCCTCCCATGGTACCAGCTCACTCACCTTGCTTGGCTAGGTGGTTTCCTGATGTTTGATGAACTAGAGTCACCCTTCCCCACTGTTAGCCATACCTGAGAAGGACCCCTTGTGTCTTGCCAGGGGGAGATGTGGGACCACACGTCTCTGGAGACTCGTTGCCAGAATATGTTCCTGTGGCTTGTGGCCAAGTGGGTGACAGAGAATTCAGTCTTCCTCCCGACTCTCTGGGCAGCTCTAAGCTGGAAGGAAGAGGAATGAGAGGGGGTGGGTCATTCCTTTTAAACTTCCACTCAGTTCTGGCTCAGCACCTCCTTGTCATCACAAGGCAGCCCCCTGAATCACCATGGCTGGAGACATTTAAGGACTATCTGCACATGCTTCAAAGGCTGGTCCCCATTCCATAAAAACAAGAGGCTCTGAGCAGGAATAATGATGCTAATGCATAGGAACTCTAATGTGAGCATGCTAGTTGTTACTATTGAGGTAGCTAAAATTTCTTGACTCGATTTCAATAATAGAGATATGTATCCAATCCTTTCCAATAATAGAGGCATGTATCCAATCCTTTCCCAAACTCATAAACCTATAGATGGAGCACAAATGATATGGTCAGAAAGAATCCAAAAAGCTTGACAAAATATTACAAAGTCTTGGACAAGAATTAAAGATCAGAGAGGCAAGAGAGTAGTTTAGAAAACAAAACATGAAAGAACATAACAAAACAAAAACTTCTGTCAATGGAAGGCAAAGGCTTCAGAAAAGAAAGAAAAGGCAGATGTGGGAAGTAAAAAACTGGTTAAGCATATGGTATCTGGTGTGGGAAAACTAGGACACTGATGCATTGTTGGTAGAGTTGTGAAGTGTTCCAGTCATTCTGGAGAGCAATCTGGAATATGCCTACAGGGCTATAAAACTGTGTATGCCCTTTAACCCAGCAGTGTTTCTACTGAGCTTACATCCCAAAGAGATATTGAAGGAGGGAAATGGACCCACATGTGCCAAAATGTTTGTGGCAGAAACTGGAAACTGAGTGGATGCCCATCAGTTGGAGAATGGCTGGATAAATTGTGGTGTATGAATGTTACGGATTATTATTGTTCTGTAAGAAATGATCAAGCTAATTTCAGAAAAATCTGGAAAAACTTATGTAAATTGATGTTGAACAAAGTGAGCAGAACCAAGAAAACATTGTACAAAGTAATAAGATTAGTTGATATTTAACTGTGATGAACTTGGCTTTTTTCAACAATGAGGTGATTCAAGATAATTCCAATAGATTTGTGATGGAGAGAGCCATTTGCCTCCAGAGAGAGAGAACTATGGGGCTTAATGTGGATCAAAGAATAATATTTTCACCTTTTTTGTTGTTGTTTGTTTAATTGATTTCTTTTTCTTTCTCATTTTTTCCCCTTTTGAATTGATTGCATGACAGATATGGAAATGTGTTTAGAAGAGTCGTACATGTTTAACCTATATTGAATTGCTTGCTGTCTTGGGGAGAGGGAAGGGGAAAAGAGGGAGAAAAATCTGGAACACAAGGTTTTGCAAAGGAGAATGTTGAAAAATATCTTTGCATGTATTTGGAAAATGAAATACCAGGGGCAGCTAGGTGGCACAGTGGATAGAGCACCAGCCCTGAAGTCAGGAGGACCTGAGTTCAAATTTGACCTCAGATACTTAACATTTCCTAGCTGTGTGACCCTGGGCAAGTCATTTAACCCCAATTGCCTCAAGGAAAAAAACATATTTAAAAAAAAAGGATATGATATCTGGGGCAACTAATAGTACATTGGATAGAGCACTGATCCTTGGGAATCAGGAGGACTTGAAGTCAAATATGGCCTAGAATTCTTACTAATTGTGTGACCCTCAGCATGTCATTTAATCCTGATTGCTTAAAAAAAAAAAAAATATAGTGACTGATCTCAATCTACTTCTTTGCAAAAGTGGGAAGGTCCATAGCTGTGGGACATTGCATATATTATTCAATTATTTTTAATATTTTTCAGTTTTTATTTTTTTTTCTTTTTTAATTTTCTTTAAAATATTTTTTGTATAAAAAAGGATTTGCTTTCTGGGAGGGAGAAGGTATAAAAGGAGGGATATAGGGCAATTTAAAATGTAGATAATATAAAAACAAAAGATATCAGTAAAATTTTATTTAAAAAAAGATGGTATCTGAGAATGAGATTTGAATTTCTGGAATATTACTTCATATACACAAATGGTAAGCTCCTGCCCACGGATGGAGTACATCTGACAAGGGCTAGTATGAATGTTCTTGCCTTGAGTTTTGTGAATCTAATCAAAAAGGCTTTAAACTAGAAAGGGCAGGGGAGGATGAAGATTGTTTACTTATATCCCCCAAGGTAGATACCATAAAGAATAGCTGCAATATAACTAAAGTAAAAGTAGAGATGCCCAGATCTTCACAGGAGATGAAAAAAATCTAAAAAAGAAGCCAACTATAAAACCCATGCCTCAGGTCTCTGTAGACAAATTCACTAAGTTATGGGTAGCAAGCAAGGGGTACTAATCCAGTGGGACAAATTTGATCTCATAGGTTGATATAGGTTTCATTTGAAATTTATGACTGAATCATACAAAAGGAACAGAAGTGTGGAGAGCAGACTACCATTGTATATTAAGAATGTAGAACAGCTAAAAGTAAAATCAAGTTAAAATCCTGCCTCAGGCACTTACTGTGTGACCCTGGGTAAGTCATTCAATATCACTCAGTATCAGTTTCTTTCCATTCATCTGTTAAATAGAATAACAATAGCATCTCTCTCCTAGAGTTATTGTGAGTATAAAATTAGATTACATTTGAAAATACTAATTATTATTAAACATAGCTCTGTGAGGAAATCTGTATATCAAAGGAAGAAATGTGGTATAGAATATTTGAGTGAAATCAAAGAGGCAGAAACTGAAGCAATATTTTCAGAGAAATATGCTATGTACAGAGAGAGAATATTTGGGGAAAAGATCACAGGCTTGAAATAGAGGCATAATAATAGTGGTGATATGATATCTTAGTGATCTGAGCATCTGCTGGAGCACTCTTTGCCCAAAGCAGAAAAGCCAATCGTTTTTCAACTTGCCTTAATGATAATTTCATCCATCTAAAGATGAAGAATCAGTGAGGTGAGGTTCTGTTTTGTATGTGATTCTAACCAAAAGAAGATTGTGTTGCTGGGGTGGAAGTGATAGGGACTTTGGGAAGATGTAACCCACTCCCTTTTGGGATTTGAGATGAAAGGAGAAGAACCTGGGCATAATCTGACATATAAACTAGATTGACAGACAGCAGATTTTTAAGGGTTCAGAACATAGATAGTGGAAAGTTGCTATGGACGAAAATGCTATAAAAGGAGTCAGCCCAGAAGGGATAGGATGAACTTGAAAGTAAAAGTCTGAAGACAAAAAGAAGCATCTCCCATGAAGGAAAATTAAAAAGGAAGTTTTCTAAAAAGATTCACATGGATTCACAAGTTGCTCACTGACTAATTGAGATGCATAAAGTTGAGGGTAGTAGTTTTTTAAGTATAAGTACAAACCTGTGGCAGGAACCTGCAAAAAGATGTCAGAAGTACTTATTCTCAGCACCTCCCCCCCTCCCATTGCAATTCTATATTTTCATAGTTCAGGGCTTTTCTATGGGCTCTGTTTTGGACCTCTGACTTCTCACTGATGTCACAGTCATAGAAGGCTACCTTGCCAAGAACTCAGATGATCTCCAGGGAGGTCTCTTTAAGATTTTCCTGAAGTGCTCTGGGGGCTCTGGTAGGTTTTGGGAGGTGGAGAAATAATATAGGATAAGGGAATGGGATGGCACACAGTATTTATTCAGTGTTGTCCCTGATTGGAACAGTCAGCAAGTGATTTGGTTATCTCTACATTGTTCTCCAAAAGTCTCTGTGCTTTTTACCTCCTTTTCTGGGGGAAAGGAAGGATAAAGAAGGAGGGAGAAAAGGAGGGAGGGAAAAAAAAAGAGAGAGAGAGAGAGAGAGAGAGAGAGAGAGAGAGAGAGAGAGAGAGAGAGAGAGAGAGAGAGAGAGAGAGAGAGAGAGAGAGAGAGAGAAAGAGGAGAGAAAAGGAGAGGGAGAGAGACAGAGACAGAGACACTTAACTGCAAATCCTAGTGGCATTTTTAGGTAGTAACTTTGGTGGGACTAAAAATCATTTGAGCTGACAAGTTGCAATTGGGAGATACATATGCCAGCCCTGCTTAATTGTGGAATAATTAAGAATATGTCAAGATTAAAATTACTAATAATATTTGCTCACAACCCAGACTTTGTACCTCCCTTCCTTTCCCATCCTTTTCTGAAAGAAACCTCTCTGTCTCCTCCTGGCCATCCACTGAGTGTTGGAAGCTAATGAATTTTTGCAAATGCAGGAATGAGTGTTCGGCTGGGAAATATCCACAGGGCAGCTGGATGGCTCTCGGTTGTGGTTTCTTTTCTTTTACAAGATATTTAATATTTATGGCTCCTTATCCTTGTGAAGAATTAGGAGGGGGCTGGATGGAAAGGGAAAAAAAAGGCAGCAGCCTGGGGATGGAGGGACAGGGAGTAGGGGAGTATATAGGGATAGGAATGTTTATGAAGCTTCCTTTCTCTCTTTTTTCTTTTCAATTACAAAGATACCTAAGCTAATTAAGTGCTAATAACCTTGTTAATTTAAAATGCCTCCTCTCTTCTGGCCATCCCAAGGAAGAATTAAACCAAAAGGAATAATGATACTATCTGACATTTTTTGGAGCATTTTGCAGTTTATTTGATCCTTACAACAGCCTTATGATAGAGATAGAGCAGATATTATGACTCTGTACATCATGAAGAAAACTAAGGCTCAGAGATGGAATGGCTTGCTCAAGTGGCAGAAACAAAATTCAAATCAAAATCTCCTACTCACAAATATAATAGTAATCAGACAATAAACGTCTATGAAATATCTGCGATGTGCCATGTACTGTGTGAAGCACTAGGAATGCAAAAAAGAATCAAAAGATAGTTCTTGTCCTCCAGAAGCTTACTATTGAATTTTATTAAACACACACACACACATACACAATATACATATATGTATATTAAATTACTTATGAAATAAGTAGGAAATAATTAACAAAGGGAAGATGCTAAAATTAAGATGAGTTGGGGAAGGCTTCCTGTAAAAGATGAGATTTTGGTTGGAACATGAAGGGTACCAAAGAAGCTAGGAAGGAGGTAGAGACAAGCATGTGATATAAACCAGTGAAAATGCTGGGAGCTGGGGCATGGAGTGCCTGGAACATCAAGGAGGGCAGTATCACTGCATCAAAGACTGTGGTGGGAAGTAAGATGTAGGGAGACTAGAAAGGTATGTGTATGTATGTGGAGGAGCAGACAGTGAAAGCCTTTATATAGCAAACAGGGAGGCCATAAAGGATTAGTAAATAGTGGACACTGACATGGTTGGATCTGTCTTTATTTCCTATTTATCTTGTAAATAGAAGTGGACCCAGTTAGAAAAGTTCTATGATTTTGTTGCACCTTTGTTCAGTCTGTAGGGGTAAAAGTGATGGATGGTGAAAATCATCCAAGATTAAGACTTAGTATTAAGAGCAAGATAGTGTGAGAGTTACAGTGGTTCAAGGGATCAAGAAGGGACTATGGCCTATGAATGAGGCAACTGGAGAGTCTAGGGTTTGGAGATTGAAATGTGACTGAAGAGTAGAATTTGGTGAGATAAGGAAGAGGCAGAGGTGGAAATCCAATATATTAAGTCAGATAAAGGGCTTTTAGGGGAACTAGTGAATAGAGCACCAGGCCTGTAGTCAGGAGAACTCATCTTCATAAGTTCAAATGTAGCCTCAGATACTTACTACCTATGTGACCTTGCGCAAGTGACTTAACCCTGTTTGCCTCAGTTTCTTTGTTTGTAAAATGAGCCACAGAAGGAAATGGCGAACCTCTCTACTGTCTGCCAAGAAAACCTCAAATATGGTCATGGAGGTTGGATATGACTGAAAAATGACTGAAAACAAAAGGCTTTTGAGATTTGTGGGATTCATTTGGAAAATAAGGGCAATGGCAAGATCACGGGAATGTTCATTTTGGGGTATGGTTGAGATAGGTTCAGGTCATAGAAAGTGATTAAATTGAGGAACTAAGTGGTTAGAATGTTGAGGGAAAACTAATTTGTATGTTGAAGTCCCCTAGTGTGAAGACACGAGCTGTGAAAGAGAGAAAAATTGTGAGGTAGTTAAGGAACTCGAAGAAGGAAGTGAAGTAATCTGGAGGTCTGTAGGCAACAGCTGCTAGGATTTTGATTAGGAGATGGATATGAATAACATGAATTGTTTTTTTATGAAAGCTTTTAATTTTCAAAACACATGCTTGGGTAATTTTTCAACACTGACCCTTGCAAAACCTTGTGTTCCAAGTTTCCCCCCTCTCCCCACCATTCTATCCCCTAGATGGCAAATAATCTCATATATGTTAAACATGTTAAAATATATAAATAACATGAATTGTAAAGGAAGAGATATTACTGATTTCTGGAGGTAAAGAGAGAACCTAGAAACTTCAGTGGGGAGCAAGGAGTATTTCAACTCCCCTGTCTCTACCAATAATCCTTCAAGGGAAATGGATGAAACTGTGTCTAGGAAGATTGTGTCCTCTGGGGGTCATATTTCTTTCTTTTTTATTCATTCTTTTCTTTTAAAATTTTGAATTCCAAATTTCCAATATATTTGATAAATGAGACCTTTATCGGAGAAATTTGCTATAAAATTTTTTATATTATTTCATTATCAGTTATATCAATTTATATTACTATTGTTATCAGTTTAAGAAAATGTAGTGTCCCTGATCATTTCTTTTAATTAGTTAATGAATTAACTAGATTTAACTAACCTAATTTTAGTTTTACTTTGAGATCAGTATTGCTACCCCTACCTTTTTTTTTTTTTCTTTTTTTTCTTTTTAAACTTCAACTTAAGTAAAATAGATTCTGTTCCAGGCTATTATTTTAATTATCTTTCTGTTTTCAGTGTATCTCTTATAAGCAACATTTGTTGGATTCCAGTTTCTAACCATTCTATTTGCTTTCATTTTTTGGGTGAGTTCATCCCATTCTCACTCACAGTTAATGTTTACTAACTGTGTACCATCCTATTTTCTTCATTTATGCTTCTCTTTCTCTTTTTGCCCTTCTCCTCCTCAAAATGTTTTCCTTCTGATTACTGCCTTCCTTATCCCATCCTTTCTTTTATTATTCCTCCTCCAATGTTTCTTATCTCTTTACTTTCTTTTTTTTCCCCTGAGGCAATAGGAGTTGTGATTTGCCCAGGGTCAGGCAGCTAGGAAGTGCTAAGTGTCTGAGGCCAGATTTAAACTCTAGTCCTCCTGACTTCAGGGCTGGTGCTATCTTAGCTGCCCCAGTTGCTTTTTTCAATGAGATATTTTACATTTTCTTTATTTGTTTTTCATTCTTTTGACTTTGTTATTTCTTTGTGTCAAATGGAGTCATTAGATTCCACTTGTTCATTTCTAATTTTTAGGGCATTATTTTCTTTAGTGAGCTCTTTTTCTAATACTTATTTTTTCATTTGACCAATTCAGTTTTTTAAGGAGTTTTTTTCCCCCTCTTGGATTTTTGTGCCTCCTTTACCATTTGGCTAATTCTGTGTGTTTTTTTTTTAAGTGTTATTTTCTTCAGTATTTTTTGTGCCTCTTTACCAAACTGTTAATACTTTGTTCATAATTTTCTTGCATTACTCTCATTTCTTTTCCCAATTTTTCCTCTACCACTCTTGACTCTTTCTTTAATGCTTCCAGAAATTATTATTGAACTAGGGTCCAGTTAGATTTTTCTGTGAGGCTTTTTTGGGGGGGAAGGATAGCAGTTTTCACATTACTATCTCCTTCTGAGTTTGTCTCACTCTTCCCTGCCAACCATAGTAAAGTCATTTTGTTGTTGTTGTTGTTGTTCATTTTCCTAGCCTATTTCTTGATTTTGAACTTTAGGTTAAAATTAGGTTCTGTTCGCATGGGGAGCAGCATCCTAAACATCAAGGTTTTTTTCATGCTTCTGTTTTCCAAGCTAGTTCTGGAGGTCTTCAAGTTGTGGTACTTCCAAGGTGTGATCACTCACTAATATCCCAGCCTGTGCTCTTTATTCAGGAAGGGCCTTTAATGTTCCTCTGAAGCCTTCAGTGCTAAGCTCCTCTGTATCCTGCAGCCTTGGAATTGTTACCAGGGTCTGCTCTCTTGTGATCAAACAGAAATGCTTCTCTCTCTCTTGAAATGACAATCCAGAACTGCTTCTGAGTGACAGAATTGCCAGTCAGTGCCAGCTGTACCCAGAGCCAGCAAAGAGTCATTTACCATCTCTTTCTGACCAGTTGTCTGGACCCCTTATGTTTTATTTGGGCTGAGAGCCCCCACAGTGGCTGCTGCCATTGCCATAGACATCTCCAAGACCCACAACTGCTGGTGGTGCTGTGCTCCAGGCTGCCTTTCACTACCTTATTAGAGACCTCTCCTGCCGTAGGCTGGAAAAGTGTTTCATTCTGATTTTTTGTTGGTCCTGCTGTTCCAAAATGTGATTTGAAGAGTTATTTAAAGTTTTTTGGAAGGGAATGCTGGGTGATTGCCTATACTCTGTCACCTTGGCTCTGCCCCCTCCAGTTTTCAGTAATAACTAGTAGATAGAAGGAATGGGACAAGAAAAGATTTAGGATGAAGGGAAATTTGTTATCTATTGAACAGGTATTCCAGAGGGCACAATAGAAGGAATGGGTGGCATTTCAATGGACTTCACCCCAATGGATGGAGATAAATCAGGTGTTAGGGGAATGGGATTGTGGTGATGACATTATGGTTCAGAATCACTAGGATGTGTTAGACATGGGGATATTCATCACCTAGCACTCAATCTACTATACCATGACTCTGTTCTATTCAACACTTTCATTGAGAACTTGGAGGAAGGCAGAGAGACAAAGCTCATTAAAATTTCAGATGACATTAATAATAATAATAATAATCTACATTTACATAGCATCTGTTGTTGGTGAATTGTTTCATTCATGTCCAACTCTTTGTGACCCCATTTGGGATTATCTTGGCACAAATACTAGAGTGGTTTGCTATTTTTTTCTTTACCTCATTTTACAGACGAAGAAATTGAGGTAAACAAAGTTTAGCATCCAGGGTCCAACAGCTTGTCAGTGTCTGAGGTCAGATTTGAATTCAGGAAGATGAGCCTTCTTTATTCCAAGCCTAGAGCTCTATCCATTGTACCACCAAAGGGGAAATTTATCAATTTTCAGATGACATTAATAATAATTAACATTATATAGCGTCTCATGTGCCAGGCACTGTGTTAAGTGCCTTATAAATATTATCTCATATGATTCTCATGACAGTCCTTCAAGATAGGGCTATTATTCTTCACATGCTACATTTGAAGAAACTGAGGCAAGTTGGGCTAATTAACTTACTGAAGGTCATGTAGCTAGAAAAAATATGTGAGCCTAGATTTTAACTCAGGTTTTCCTGGGCTGTATCTATATCCACTCTGCCATCTAGGTGCCACTTGCTATGGAACTAGGAACGACAATTGGCATTTGGATGGCAGAATTGAAATCTCAAAAGCTCTAGACAAAACATAATGATGGGTTGAATCTAATAATAAAATTATTTAATGAGGATAAATTTAAGGTTCCACTCAGTTTAAACAAAGAAGACAAGAAAAGAAAAAAGTTATTCTGCATAAGTTCAAGGTAGATGTTATAGACAGACAAAAGCAAAAGATCTGAGAGTTTTAGAGGGCTATAAGATCAATATGAGCCAATAGTGTGATGTGGCTATCAAAAAAGGCTGCTCTAAGTGAACACCAATCTTTCTATGAATTTCCTGCATCCATGCAGCTCTAAAACCCTCCTAACCTGTTTGATTCTTGCCCATGTTCTCCCATGCCCTCTGCAGAGGATTTTATCCAATGGATTGGAGGCCTTCAAGTCTCTCAGTCTCTTCTCATTGTTTGGATACAAGGGTGATATTTTAACTATACATCTTCCTTCCTTCCTTCCACTACTGCCCAAAATGGTCCATCTCTTTTTGCCATCCTCCATTTCCTCAATGATGTATTTATAACATTTTCCCTCCTTGTTCAGCACAGAAATATATTGCAGCAGACCACTTGCACCTACCAGGCAGCTAGCTTTCCATTGACTTTTGGCTCACCTTCACATTTATTTCCCTGGATATTATTGTTTACCAAGCTTTGCAACCATCCTTGGGAAAGCATTTGTCTTTTAAAAAAGTGGTTTGGTATTGTTAAAAATATCAAATAGTTTCTCAAAATCAATCCATCCTTTTCTTTTATTCTGTCTTCCTTAATTCTGGACCCAACTTATTTTCCATCTGCAATCTTTGTATTATCTCAGCCTTTCAATAATATGACACAGTCTGGATAGACAGTTAGCATTTTTCAACTCTTGAGTTTTTCCCTGTATAGATCATAGAATTATAGTTTTAGAGGTGTGTATGTGGGAGAATAGGACTTTAGAGAGCTTTGAGTCTAACTCTCTTATATTACAAATGAAAACACTGTGATTGCTTAGGGTCACACACAGTGTTCACACCTGGATTTGAACACTGTCTCCACTACATCCCTAACTGCCTAATTACATTTAGATTATTATGCTGATCTTTTGGAGGAATAATCCTAGGTCTAATCAAGAAGCTTCCCTAGAGTTCCAGAGCTTGATGGAATCAGCCTAATACATCCTTAAATGGGAACATCTGAAGGATGTCACCATATGTGTGGAATGCCTCTTCCATTTGGACCTTGGGGAAGGTATTCTCCATTAGATTGGTGAACACCTTTGGTGAGCAAATGTCTCTGTTTTTGATATCATGAAACAGTGGAAAGAATGCTGGATTTGGATTAGAGAACTGAGGTTGGATCGTGGACCTGATTGTGCCTACTTATACAGGCTTGGGAAAGAAATCACTTTGCCTTTATGAGGTTCAACTTCCTCATCTGAAATGGTTCTATTGGATGATTTCAAAGTTATCTTCCAGCTCCATTTCACATGAGTTAATCAGATCATTGAACAGAGTTATCTCTGTAGCTGTATTGATTGAGGAAATCTTGAATGATCTTAACATGTGCAAGGAAGCTGTTTGTTGGAGGAGAACCATTAAGCCAGTGTTTGGTTTGCCCTGCCAGAGTCCCTTTTGCCCTGCCAGAGTCCCTTTTTTGTTATCCACACAGTGGGATATTGATAATCAATTGTGTAGCTGGGAAGATGTGGGCCTTGACTTGCCTGAAGTATCCTCCTACCTGGGCAAACTAAGCTGAGGGACAACCCTTGAAGATAGATTGTCTTCACCCTTCTGCCCCTTTACTTCCCTCCCTCTTCCCTTCTCTCCATCATGATACAGGCTCTTGAGTACCTAGACATGGTGGCCCATGAAAGGCTTCTCCTGTTGGCAATGAGAAAAGCAGTTTGCTGGGCCAGAACTAGGCCAAAACAGCACGTCCCTTCCCCTATATAGGCCTGAGCTCAGTCAGTCGACCATGATTTAATATACCTCTTGGTCAAGGAATCTCACAAAACAGAAGAGTTCAGCTCTTTCTATCATCAATACCCTCAATGGGCACCATCTATCTACATTTTTTACTTTTTAGCCTTTTAATATTTTTTCCAATTACATAGAAAAATAATTAAGATTTGTTTTTTTTTTTAATTTTGAGTTTCAAATTCTCTCTCTCCCTCTTTACCCTTTTTCTTTTTTGAGAAAGTAATTTGATAGATTATACATGTGCAATCATGAAAAAACATTTCCATGATAGTTGAATTGTGAAAGAAAACATCAGAAACCAACCCCCCCCAAACAAAACAAAACAAAAACCAGCCCAAGAAAAATATACAAAAAAGTATTCCTTGACCTGTTCTTTCTCTTGAAGTGAATAGCATTTTTCATTGTAAGTTTTTTGGAATTGTCTTAGAGCATTGTATTACTCAGAATTATAAAGTCATTCACAGTTGATCATACACCATCTGTTACCATGTATGTATACTATTCTCCTAGTTCTGCTGACTACACTTTGCATCAGTTCATGTAAGTCTTTTCAGGTTTTTCTGAAAGCATCCTGTTCATCATTTTTTATAGACAATAGTATTCCATCACAATCATATGGCACAACTTGTTCAGCCATTTTCCAATTAATGGGCATCCTTCTTGCAACTGCAGAAGGAACTGTTATAAATATTTTTTTGTATACATAGGTCCTTTTCCTTTTTTAAAAAATCTCTTTGGGATGTAGATCTAGTAATTTTATTGCTAGTCAAAGGGTATGCACAGATTTATAGCTCTTTGGGCATAGTCAATAGCTTTCTTGACTGATTCACAACTCTACATTAGTACTCCAATTTTTCTACACCCATTCCAACATTTGTCATTTTCCTTTTTAAAATAAAAAACAAGTATAAAGTAAGAAAAAGCAAAGTAGAAAAAGGAAAAAAAAACCCAACATTGTCTTGTGCCTAGCAAAACATCAGGGAGGATAAGAAATATGTTACAATAGATTTCCAATTCAAGCATGGAATTTCAAGCATGTATAATAATAGAAACTCTATATTCATGACTGTCCATCTTTGCTTGCTTATAGGCTATTCTCTTGTTCTCTGCTGTGGATTTTTTACTTTACTCTTTTTTTTCCACTTCCCCCACAACTTCCCCCAAGCAATCTAGAGTTAAATACAGTTAAATACAGGTTAAATCTAAGTTCTGGGGTCTTTTTTCAGGTTATCTCAGGTTGTCCCAGAAGGACTCCTGTTCTGCCCCAAGTCTTATTTGTTTTTCACTGACCTATGTTTGCCCTGAAGTACAATTTTGTTTTGTTTGTGGGGAAAATCTGGAAAATTTGGTAATTTCTGACTTAATCTGGCATCTTACCCAAATCCTCTCCTCATTTTCCTTTTCTGACACATCAGAATTGTTTTAATTTCTATTTCTCTAATCAATAATTAATGAAGAACATTTTTTCACATGACTATATATAGCTTTGATTTCTTCTTCTGAAAACTATCCATATCCTTTGACCATTTATCAATTAGGGATTAACACCTATTTTTATAATTTTGACTTAGTTTCCCATCTATTTGAGAAATGAAATTTTTGTAAAAGAAAATGGCTTTCAATCCCTCTCTTTCCTCTCTTTTCCTTGCCACCCACATTCCCTACCCAGTTTTGTGCTTTCCTTCTAGTCTTGGCTGTATTGTGTTTGTGCAAAACCTTTTTAATTTAATGTAATTAAAATTATCCATTTTATATCCTATAATGCTCTCTATATCTTGTTTGGTCCTAAATTCTTCTTTTTTGGTAGATCTGACAATTAATCTATTCCATACTCCCCTAATTTGCTTATGATATCACCCTTTATGTCTAAATCATGTACTCAATTTGACCTTATTTTGATAGACACTGTGTGGTCTGTACCTAGTTTCTGCCAAACTGCTTTTCCAGTCTTCCCAACAATTTTTGTCAGATAGTGAATTCTTGTCCCATAAGGCTGAATCTTTGGATCTATCAAACACTAGGTTATTGTAGTCATTTATTGCTTTGTATTGGGTACTAATCTATTCCACTGATCCACCACGCTATTTCTTAGCCAATACCATATCATTTTGATGATTATTATTTTGTAATACAGTTTGAAATTTAGTATGGTGAGGCCATCTTCCTTCACAATTTTTTTTTCATTGATTCTCTTGCTATTCTAGACCTTTTTTTCTTTCAGGTGAATTTTATTTTTATTTTTCTAACTCTATAAAATAGTTTTTTGATAGTTTGAGTGCTACTGTAAATAAATTAATTTAGGTAGAATTTTTTTATTATATTGGGTTGGCTTACCCATGAACAATTAATATTTTTCCAATTGCTTATATCTGAGTTTTTTGCGTGAAAAATTTTTAGTAACTGTGTTCATAGTTTCCAGGTTTTATCTTGACAGGTAGGCTCCCAAGTATTTATATAATTTACAATTATTTTAAATGGAATTTCTCTTTCTATCTCTTCCTGGTTGACTTTCTTGCTCATGTGTAGAAATGCTGATGATTTGTGTCAGTTTATTTTACGTCCTGCAACTTTATTAAATTTATTAAATATTTCAACTCATTTTTAGTTGATTCTCTAGGAGTCTCTAATTATGCTACCATATCATCTGCAAAGAGTTTTATTTCTTTATTGTCTATTCTGATTCCTTCAATTTCTTTTTCTTCGTATTGCTGTAGCTAGCATTTTTAATATTATATTGAATAATAGTAGTGATAATGGACATCCTTGTTTCACTTTTCATCTAATTGGGAAGACTTCTAGCTTATCCCCACTACAGATAATATTTGCTGGCGATTTTAGAGACATAGGATTTATTATTTTAAGAAAGTTTCATTTGTTCCTATGATTCCTAATTACTTTAATAGGAATTAGTGTTTTGGTTTTTTTTTGTCAGAAGCTTTTTCTGTATCTGATGATACAATCATGTGATTTCAGTTGGTTTTGTTATTGATATGGTCAATTATGCTGACAAATTTCCTAATTTTGAACAAGTTGTGCATTCCTGGCATAAATATCACTTGGTATGTGATCTTTGTGATACACATATACACCCACATATATTAAAATTTTCAATAATATTTTCCCAAATACATGCAAAGATTGTTTTCAACATTCATTTTTGTAAGACTTTATTCCAAGACTTACAAGAACTAATGCTAAGTGAAATGAGCAGAATCAGAAGATCATGTACATGGTAACAAGAAGATTATATGATGATCAATTCTGATGGTAGTGACTCTTTTCAACAATGAAATGATTCTGGCCAGTTCCAATAATCTTGTGATGAAAAGAGCCATCTGCACCTAGAGAGAAGAGTGTGGGAACTGAGTATGGATGACAACATAGCATTTTCACTTTTTGTTGTTGTTTGCTTGCATTTTATTTTCTTTCTCATTTTTTCCTTTTTATCTTATTTTTTCTTGGGCAGCAAGATAATTGTATAAATATGTTTGCATATATTAGATTTAACATATATTTTTACCATGTTTAACATATATTGGATTGCTTGGCATCTAGGGGATGGAATAGGGGAAAGGGGGGGAAATTGGAATATAAGGTTTTGCAAGGGTCGATGTTGAAAAATTATCCTTGCATATGTTTTAAAAATAAAAAATTAATAAAAAAGTGTAGCGAGCTGTCGTCTCCAGAAGCTGCCGGATCTCTCTCTGGGAAGAGATCTGCTGTGTCTACTCAAATCTCTCAGACAGATTCTTCTTCCTGTAGTGAACCGTTCTCTCCAGGCAGTTGCCATTAACTCTTGTCCAGAGAAGTGACTTCCCTTCCTGCAGAGAGCCCCGTCAGGCCTGATGTAATGCAGAGACTTCTCCTTGAATCCTGGCTCTGAAACTCCTCCAGCTCTTATCCTTCCCCAGGCAGACTGCTCTCCTGGCCCAATGTTGCCTCTTTTATCCTCCCAGAGAATGGGCGTGGGATAATGCAAGGGCTTCTGGGAAGAACCACTTCAACCAATGAGCTTGCTCCTTTTAGGATTCCTAAGGTGTAAACTCCCTTTACAGGTCTGAGCCAGAGAAATGTCAAGTCAACCTGAGTTCTCACCTTGTAATTGTCCAGACAACCTGAGTTCTCACCTTGTCACTGTCCAGACAACCTGAGTTCTCACCTAGTAATCCTAACAAAAAAGACTTTCTATTCCAAATTTTTTTCCTCTTTCCTTTACTTCCTTCCTCCCCAAGATAGAAAGCAATCTGATATAGGTTAAATATAGTGACTCCTCTTAAACATATTTCCATATTTGTCATGTTGGGCAAGAAAAATCAGATTAAAAGGTAGAAAACAATGAGAAAGAAAATTTAAACAAACAAAATTTTAAGTTTTGATCCACATTCAGTCTCTAGAGTTTTCTCTTTGGATGCAGATGGCATTTTTCATCTGAAATCTATTGGAATTGTCTTGAATCACTGCATTACTGAGAAAAGCCAAGTCTATCACAGTTGACTATCATATAATGTTGCTGATATTGTGTACAATGTTCTCCTGGTTCTGTTCACTTCACTCAGCAGAAGATTTCTTTCAGGAGATGATTGTGTGTATTGCCTGGAATTTAACAAAGGCAAGAAGAGGCAAATTTTCAACATTTTTTTTTAAGCAGAGGCATGCAACCCAATAGAGGATTCTTGTTGGCTTGCTTCTGTTTTGTGACAAAAGACTCAGAGCAAGGGCTAAGCACACTTTTTATAGCTCAGTGTGTCTTCCTCTGATTGTCCTGGTAGTATATCATTGGGGGTTTCCCTTGGCAATCCTGATTGGTTAATATTTTAATGGGGAAGTGGGCCACAGGTTCACAGATCCTCTTCAATTATTTCATAGCTGGAAGGGGAAGGACCACTCCTTATAAATAGCTTCATTACAGATAGAAATAATGCTTTCAAATATGTGCCTCTCTCTTAGCCCCTAAAAAATGAAATGTGAATTGGTTTATGAAATTTAGCTTCCTCTAAGCAATTTTTGGTTTGAAAAATATAATCTATCTCAGGTTTCTCTAGCTTAGTTTCCCCTACTATCAATCAGGTCACATCTAATCTTGATTAGGGGAGTAGCAGGCCTTGTTTCAGTTGTTTTTTTAAATAGTATAAACAAAAGGGTCCTTGACCAGGTAAATGTATTGAGGGCCTAAAGGAGATTCTATTCCTCAGCTAGAATGGGGAGAAGTCTCTTGAATGAGGCTAAGAGGAGTGTGTGTGTTTGTGAAGATTTAAATAGCAAAAGGAACATTATAGCTTAATAGTAAAAATCAAATGCTGTAGTATTAAAGTTGATTTTCCTTTGGCTGATTCTTTCAATTTCTATTTTATACTCTGATTCTAGGGTATGAAGGTCATTTTCCTTAATAATATCTTGAAATATGATATGTCTAGGCTCTTTTTTTGATCATGGCTTACAGATTGTCCAATAATTCTCAAATAAACTCTCCTTGATCTGTTTTCCAAGTCAGTTGTTTTTCCAATGAGATATTTCAATTTCTTTTGATTTTGTGTTTTTTGATCTCAGTAATCATTAGCTTCCTCTTGCCCAGATCAATTTTTCTTTGAGTCTTTGCATGTAGTTGTTTAGAGATTGTTGTCTCCTTCTGAGTTTATGTCTTGGTCTTCCCTGTCACCATAGTAATTTTTTTATTTTCAGGTTCTCTATTTTGTTGTTTGCTCATTTCTCCAGTTTATTTATTGGCTTTTAATTTTATGTTAAAGTTTAGGCTCTGTTCCTGGGGAGGAGAGGGCACTGTCCCAAGCTTCAAGATTTTATGCTTCTGTTTTTGAGCTAGTTCTGTGGGTCTGTAAGTTTTCAGTTCTTCCAAGATGGTATGCTCTAAAGAGAGAGATGGCCACTGTCCTCCTGGCCTCTGTCTGTGAGCAGCCCTGGAACTGTGACCAGCGTGCCTGTTTCTTCTCTCCTTTTGACCCAGCATTGGGTATGAGCAATGCAGTAAAGTTCTGCTCTCAGCGCCAGCCAAGAGTTCCCTGAAATCTTTTTCTGACCAATTGTTCCAGTACAGGCCTAGCATTCTATCTCTGAGCTGCAGCTCTGCTGCACACATGCATAATTAAGAAAAATAAATTTCCTTTTGGTCATGTCCATAACTGCCTATGTATGTAGCCCATCTTCAAGAAAAGAGTCAGAAAGAGGATATAGTGAGCATCCAAACAATAGCTCAAAGAATTAATGGACTCTTAGCAGGTTGGAAAAGATGACTTCTGATAGAGAGTTCCACTGAGATCAGCCATCTTTGGGCAGTCGTACTAGTTGGAGCAACAGTCAAAGTAAATATTAAGTTAGAAGGAAGGATGATGACGGGAAGACACTGTTGAAACAATTATACCCTGATCTGCTTAAATTAGCTATTTATCTGCCCAGATGCAGATGTGGTCTCCATGGTTTCTCAAGGCTCCTTTCAGCTAGGGAATCTAATTTCCTCCAAGACTTCTACTTTGCATGTTCAAGCCAGTAGTGAGTGGCTCTGGCCCTGGGACTTGGTCCTTGGGAAGGACAAACCTCTGACAATGTCTCTGGAAACTCTTATCAAGGAGCTTCCTGCCTATCTCCCTTGCATTTTGGAACCACAAAACTAGGGGCTAGAAAATGACAGTTGAGACACAAGGGGTTATTTCTAACCCTTCCATGTGGCTTTCTACAAGTAGCCTTTCTCCCAGTGTCCTCTGGAGGGTGATTTGGAGGTTGAGGAACAGATGGGTGAGTAGAATTGCCTCACCAACAACCAGGGCTGAAATGTCCACCAAGTCCAGGAGTCTTACTTACAGTGAGTTTGATTCTGGGTTGTTGCGGAGGGCTATTTGGAAGTACTTTAGAAAAAACACTGGATAGTTCATTTTTTATACTGAGCCCAATCATAATATCCAAGAACTTTCCAATGGAGCGTTATTAGAGTGAGTGACCCAGGCCTGAGTTATGATATAGAGATTAGTGATATGGCCAGAAAGAGGGAACTGAAGGGCAGTGGAGTGTGATGGTGATGAGAAAACAAGATGATTTTAGAAATCCTTGAGTCTAGAATTTTGGGAATAGACCCATTTTTGTAACATTGTTGAATCTCTAGGAAATACCCCTTTCCACCTCTCCTGCTTCCAAAAAGCAACTGCCAATCATGTGTGCAGAATATAATCTTTATGTCTTCTCCCATTGTCTCAGGAATAGAGCTATTGGCTCCTGAGTCAATGCTAACCCTCCCTTCTCTTATTTTCTCTCCTCCATTTCATTTAAAAAAAAAAAAAAAGACAAACAGCCAAGGATCACCATCACTTAATGAAACTGTTAGATGTTAATTAATTATGCAGCTGGTTCATTTGTATGCATGATTTGTGGTTTCCATTTTGTAGTTCATCATTTCTCTGCAGAGCTCTTTATCTGCCTGAGGCATTATGGAAACTTAATCAATCAATCAATCAATTAATTAGACTTTTCTTAAGTACTATATTTACTATCTGCCAGAAACTGGGCTATATCTTGGGGATATAAATAGAAGAAATTGTTCTTGCCCTCAAGATACTTACATTTTATTCAGTTATTTTTCAGTTGTGTGACCCCTTTGGGGTTTTTCTGGCAAAGATACTGGAGTGGTCTACCATTTCCTTCTCTAGCTCATGTTATAGATGAGAAAAATGAAACAAACCAGGTTAAATGACTTTCCCAGGGTCACATAGCTAGTAAACATCTGAGGCCAGATTCGAACTCTAGAAAATGAGAGTTTCTGACTCCAGACCTAGTGCTCTATCCATCAGTATCACTTGGCTGCCCCTTTACCTTCTATTGGATAGCCACAAAGACCCTGGCCTGAGGTCTGTACACTTATTCTACTACATGTGGGAAGGGCCAATAGGCCATGTGGGAAAGAGAGACAAAGCCAGTATCTGAAGGCTAGACTGTGGATTCCATGTGTATGTATGTGTCTGTGTCTGTGTGTGTGTGTCTGTGTGTTTTGACATTATTTGTCCACTATGGTGAATTTTTGATTCAGGCTTGGTTCCCTCCATTGCCAACTTACTAGCTGTGATCTTGGACATGACACTTAAACTCTCTGGACCTCAGTTACCTCACTTATAAAAAGGAAGTGATGATAACATTTACCCCCTGTCTAAAAGATTCTCAAATGCTACATGATCTGGAGAAGGAGTATGAAACAATGGGTTTAAAAGGTGGAGATGATAGGATGAATGGAATCAGTCTAATTTGCTTAAAGGATGGTGTGAAGCTTGGAGGAATTAGTGAAATAGGGAAAGAAAGGAGAAAAGAGAGAAAGGCATTGTGGATAGTTTTTATTTTATCTAGGTGATCTATCTTTGCACAAGTGCCTTTATGCTCTCCCTTCTCCCCTCCTTTCTCTCTCTCTCTCTTTCTCTGTTTCCCCGCCTCTCTCTGTCACACTGTCTCTCTGTGTCTCTGTCTGTCTCTGTGTCTCTCTGTGTCTCTGTCTCTCTCTCTGTCTCTCTGTCTCTCTCTCTGTCTCTGTCTCTGTCTCTCCTTCTCTCTCTCTCTCTCTCTCTCTCTCTCTCTCTCTCTCTCTCTCTCTGTCTCTGTCTCTCCTCTCTCTCTCTCTCTCTCTCTCTCTCTCTCTCTCTCTCTCTCTCTCTCTCTCTGTCTCTGTCTCTCCTCTCTTTCTCTCTCTCTCTCTCTCTCTCTCTCTCTCTCTCTCTCTCCCTCTCTCTCCCTCTCTCTCCCTCTCTCTCCCTCTCTCTCCCTCTCTCTCCTCTCTCTCCCTCTCTCTCCCTCTCTCTCCCTCTCTCTCCCTCTCTCTCCCTCTCTCTCCCTCTCTCCTCCCTCTCTCTCCCTCTCTCTCCCTCTCTCTCCCTCTCTCTCCCTCTCTCTCCCTCTCTCTCCCTCTCTCTCCCTCTCTCTCCCTCTCTCTCCCTCTCTCTCCCTCCCCCTTTCCTCCCTCCTCTCATCACATCAGCAGTCCTAAGTAAGGAGAAAGGATTCTAGTACACCTGAAACTGGAAGCCAGATTTTAACTCATCAAGATGAATCTTCCTGACTTCAGACCCAGAATCAAGAAGACTTTATTCAAATCCAGCCTCAGACATTCACTAGCTGTGCTACTCTGAACAAGTCGCTTAAGCCTGTGTATCTCAGTTTCCTCATCTGTAAAATGAGCTAGAGAATGAAATGGCAAACCATTCCAGTGCCCTTTGCCAAGAAAATCCCAAATGGGGTCATAAAGAGTCAGATATGATTAGATTGAAAACTAGTAAACAACAACACATCCACTTAAATGCACAGCTCATGAGCCCCCAATATGTATTTACTTTTACTAGTGAAGCAGGAGATATAATTAATTTTAACTGAAATAATAGCTGGAAAAGTAACAATAGAATATTTTTCTGCTCTCCAAACACTAATAAGCATGCTCTCCTCCAAGCTCTCACAAAAATGCTGAAAATTCATAGGAACTTATTAACAGATTAAAAACCAACAACATATAAAGCACTCTGTTCTACCCACTTCAAACCCTGTCACAAGTGGGCATTATATAGCATCTTTGCTCTTTTCCAGCTTCTCTCTGTCTCTATCTTTGTTTCTGTCCCTATCTGTCTATCTGTCAGCCTCTTACTGTCTCTGTCTCTCTTTTCTATCTCTGTCCCTGTCCGTCTGTCTCTCTGTGTCTCTAGAAGTCTCTCTGTCTCTGTTTTTGTCTCTGTCCCTATCTGTCTTTCAGTCTCTCTGTTTGTCCCTGTTTCTCTGACTGTCTCTGTCTCTCTGTTTCTGTCTCTGTCTATCTCTTTCGTTGTTTTTCTGTCTCTGTCTGTCCTCCTCCCTGAGCTGCTGTTGCTGCCCTTGTGGAGTCCTTCCCTGAGAAGTGAGTTCTGTCATTACTCTCTAAGCTTAGAGCCCAGAGACTAGATTTCAGTTCATTTAATGAGAAAACCAGGTCCTTCATCCAACCAGGGATCAGACCAGGACTCCCTCCCTTCCAGCTATTTTCTCTGTATAAGGAGAAAGGTCTGTCAGTTTTGAGTCTTGGTTTTGTCTGGCTTTGTTTCCATAAGGAGAAGGAAATCTTTCAGCTTCTAGAGTCTTAGTCTACTAGAGCTCAGCTTTTTTTTTTTTTTTTTTTTGAACAAAGAATAATCAGTTAGTTTACTGTAGCCTATAGATATTCAGTCTATCTTTGAACTTACTTCTTCATGCGCATAGGACACATATTATTGTCCTAAGTTTTTTTTTTTTTTTTTGGACCCAGGGCTAAAAGAATCCTCTTTAACTTCATCAATCTCTAATTGCTTATCCTGAGTTTTTAATTGAATGGTGAGCTTTCCATCATGGCTGGGAAGATAGGAACCATATTCAAGCTGTATTCTGATATTTCTCAGCAGCAACTCCAAGTAGGGGTAAAATGAGCTGTGAAGAGGCCCCCTGAACTTATCTTCTTCAGTTGCCATATCCCCGAAATATTGGACCCAGAGTTTGCAGGAGGCCCTGAAGGACAAAGCCTTCCTGAGCTGACATAATCTGTTATTTTCCTCCCCAAGCTGGACTCCCTAAATGTCCCTGTCAAGACAGGTGCCAGTCAGTCTGCACCAGACTGAAAAATTATTTGTGCAGCTGGCACCCTTGTAGATAAGCAGACCATCCTATCTTCATAGTCTAACAGTTCCCAAGGGAAAAGAATGCTGCTTTTGCCATATTACATATTCATGATTTCTCCTCCCCTTTGGGAGGGAATTAGTCCTTTCCTTGTCCCTACTGCTCTTTTTCTCCTCCCACACCCACACCCATTTAGGAGGAGATTGCTGTTCCTCCTCCTCCCTTTGTTGCAATTTCATAAATATGCAAGCTTCTATTAGGATTGTGAGCTCTTTGCACCTGGAGTTCCACATGCCTGTTCATTTCCTTTATAATAAATCCAGCTGAATGTTTGTCTCATGGACTTGTGATTTTTTTTTTTTTTTTTTTTTTGGTTAACAGTAATGATATATCTGAGTGTCATCCTTGAAATTGAACCCAATCTCTAAGCCTAGAGCTTGGAGCAATGGTCCATGGGTTTCATCAGAAAGCCTACTTCTCATTGTGCAATGAAAACTTCTCTTCCCTAATAAAGTCATTAATTGGGAGTGGGGTGATGATTCAAGAATCTAAGTGGAAGATAAAGAGGAGATGGATTGATTAGGAGAGTTCCTCATCAACCTGATTAGCTTGTAGGATACTGAACCCTGTGTGGTTCTTCTTTCAGAGTATGACATGCCCATTGACACTTTCTGAAGAAGACAACTGATAGCTTCTGATCAGGCTTCAGTGGCTAGAGTTGACCCAAGATGCTTTTGGCTGGTAGGGTTCTTGGGAGTACGAACTCTTGTTGAAGAAACCACTTCTCTTTGTTTGCCTAAAAAAGAGAATTGTCATACCTCTTTCATCTCTTTTTTGGGGCTTTTTTCCTGTTTGGAAGAAAGATAGAAATATAAGAGGGGAGAGAGAGACAGAGAGAGACAAAGAGACAGAGATAGGGAGAGAGGGAGAGAGAGAGGGGGGGGGGAGACAGACAGAGAGAGGCAGAAATAGAGAGGGAGAGAGACCGAGACAGAGACAGACAGACACAGAGAGAGACAAAGTGACAGGGGGGAGATAGAGAAAGAGAGACAGACACACAGAGAAAGAGAGACAGACACACAGAGAGACAGAGACAGACACACAGAGAAAGAGAGACAGACACACAGAGAGACAGAGACAGAGAGAGGGAGAAAGGAGAGAGAGAGGAGAGTGAGGAGGAGACAGGAAGAGAGAGAGAGAGAGAGAGAGAGAGAGAGAGAGAGAGAGAGAGAGAGAGAGAGAGAGAGAGAGAGAGAGAGAGAGAGAGAGAGAGAGAGAGAGAGAGAGAGACTTGGAGGAGTCAGGGAGAAAACTTGTACATTTGAAATTTCTACTTTAATCTCAGACAATTCAAAGAACAGCCGATGTTTACCTTTTTCTTTCTGTTCCTTTTTTTCTGCACAAATACTGGAGATATGAGAATGGACTTTGCTTCTGGGTCAGTAGAAGAACATTAGCACATGGCTGAAGCAGACATGCATTAGTGCCACTGTGCTTAATAAGGGATTTTGTGGAAGCATTCCTGAATCTCTCAACTTGGGGATTCTTGATTGCTCAATAAACATGATTTTATAATTTAACCTTTTAGCTAGAGAAGGAAGAGTTCTTTGACAATGTCAAGTTTGGGCATTGCCTAAAGAGCAAACTCGGATTCAAGAGTTAGGGACCTGGTTCTCTAGAGAGAAAGGAAATTCATGGGCAATGACCCTTTAGAGAGAGAAAAAGATTATTACCTATATTGGTCCCTAAAGATGAAGTAGCAGCAGCAGCTGCAGCAGCAGCATCAAAGGGACTAACATAACACAGTGAAGCAAGAGATTGGTACTTTATTATCCCCTGCCATTGCTGTGGATTATTTAGACAGCACGTGTCTGATGAAGAAGAGTTGCCTATCCAACAGCCTCAAAATGTGTTTGCTTTTGGGTGAGATCCAAACCCTAGAGTGAGACTATGAGTTGGTAGGGCCTGTGTAAGTACTTCACCAGAATGTTATCATGCTGCTCTACTGTCAATACCAAGCTCATTTCCCTACAGATGGGAGCTCATGCCATTTAAAAAATTGCTTTATGGGTTATCTGTAACCATAAATGGATTCCTATGAATCCTTTGCACTTTTTGCAATTTTTTGTGATGAGAAATAAAATGGACATTTGTTACCTTGTGTGCTTGTCTGCGATCTTGGAAACAATTTACTCACATTTGTGGAAGTCTAGAGATGAGTTATGCTTAAACTATATTTGGGAATTTCCCAGATTAAACTCGGAATTGGAAAATATGAGCCAAAGAAATATTGCCCTTTTTGGGGGTCAGCCCCTAGGATTAGAATCAGATTTAATGACTCTAGAGCTTGGATGAGGTGGGGTGGATGAGAAGGGATTTTTGGTAATTAATGCAATCTAAACATATATGGTGCTGTCTGCCATACCTGTAAGTAAATCTGGGTCTTGGAAGCACTGTTCATGCCTACCAGTTCAGAGCAGATAGTGATGAATGTAGGCTAAGAAGATGTTCTCCTTTTTCCTGTAGAGTATGATGGTAGATGAATGGGAATCTGGAGATCAGAGTGCACAGAGAACCCAAACTCAGTGATATCACTAGGGCTTAACCTAAGAAAATTGGGCCAGACAATTTATAGTGTCTCTTCAGTTTCTAATAATTTTATATGAGAACTAGGAAAGATGAACTGAGGGCCTTCTTCCTAAGATCAAGAGTGATTAGGATGGCAGATATCTAGATTGGAATTTTTTTTTTCTGAGGCAGTTAGGGTTAAGTGACTTGCCCAAGGTCACAGAGTCAGAAAATATTAAGTGTCTAAGGTCAAATTTGAACTCAGGTCCTTCTGATTTCAGGGCTGGTGCTCTATCCACTGCACCACCTAGTTGCCCCTAGATTGGAATTTTTAAGAAGTGGACTAATGTGTTATTTTCTTAAGCTAGTTTAAAATTTTCCTTCAAGTAAGAAAAGCATTACTGTAATCTTTTTATATCTGTATGCTGGAGATTTTATTTCTGTATTTTTGTCTTTCAAACTGACTGAACTTGCATTGTGCAAAGTTGTCATTGGGAAAGATTATTAGCTGAGAGAAGCAAAAAAGGAAAAGGTATGGTCCCAAGCAATGAAAATTGCCTTCTCTTGGATCATGGCATTGTTAAATTGTCAGAGATAGAATACCCAGGAAATTTCTCCTTGGGGGTGTCCTTGTTCTATCTCTTCTAATATTCTTCTGTCCACTGCCTTGGGCAGCGCAGAAGGAAGAATGGACAAATAAAAAAAATTCACTAAAGGTTTACTATGCATTGTGGCTACAAATATAAGAGAGGCAGTTTCTGCCCTCAAGAAGCTTATGTTTTAATAGGGGGAGACAACAGGAATAAGATAGGGGTGGCTCCTGACAGATTCATAGGGATATTGATTAAAGCTAGAAGGCAAATAATTATTAACTTAATCTTTCCAGTTACAGTATTCATCTTTTAAAAAATTATTGCCATTTATTTTTTTTTTTTACCATTCTTAAAAACATTTTTTGAGTTCCAAATTTTCACTTTCACTCCAGTTCCTTCACTCACTGAAAAGGCAAATAGTATGATATTGGTTATACATGTGAAATCAGAAGCAATGGTAATCTTGCTTTGAATGCTGTTCTTGTAGTAGAAGGTAGATTGCAGGTGACCTCAGGAGTCATAGCCCAGGACAACACGGCAGGAAGAACATGGCTGGATGGCTAGGGTTGACCAGAGATATCAAGATCAGCAGGGCCCCAAGGCTGTAGTTGAAAGATTGGAAGAGTCCAGAGGCAGTACCTTAGCATGAAAGGGTCATTTTCTAATGGACTACTCTGAGCATTTCATCACAAAAGTTTTGAAGCCAGAATGAGCTAAGTCAAAGGAGACTTTGAGGAGTTGTATCTAAAAGGCAGGCTCACAAAATTTAAGCAATGTCTTCTAAGAGTTTGAGAGAAGCAGCTGACCTCATCTTTCAGTTGAAAGGTAAGAATTAGGGTTAGCCCTGGCAATGCCACTGGGTGATCATTTCTACTCCAAAATGAGGAAGTATGCTCTCTTAATTATCTAGCAACCTGGGTCTTAGATATGGAACCCAAAAAAACCTTGGGGAAAGGATATTTTAATTCCACACCTAGTTCCCTCCCTTCCTTCTTCACAGAGTTCTCTTACTCTTAGAGAGAGGAATTTCCAGTCTCCCAACTCCTATGATAGCACCGTGTTCTGGGTGATTAAAAACAATAATTTATTTTTTATGAACTTGACAAATACAATCTTTTAATGACACTCTTCTTTTTTTATATCACTATCATCACTATGCCCTATTCTTCTTCCCTCTAAAAAATAGAAACTTTTACTTAGAACAAATAAGTATAGACAAGCAAAACAAATTCATATAATGGTCATGTCTGAGCATGTAAGTTTCATTCTGTACCTACAGTTACAGGTGCTTTTTATTTAAAGCTCCTCAAAAGGCATCTTTCACCCCAAACGTCCTTCAGAGCAGTCTTGGATCATGGTCTTGCTGAGAATAGCAAAGTCATTCACAGCTGATCATCCCACAATATTGCTATTACTTTGAACACATTAGATTTCACTTTGCATGAGCTCATGCAGGACTTTTTAGGTTTTCCTAAGAGTATGCTGCTCATCATTTCTTGTTGAACAATAGTATTCCATCATAATCACATGCCACCATTTATTCAGCCATTCTCCAATTGATGGGCATTCCCTCAATTTCCAAGTCTTTGCTCTGAGAAAAGAGTGGCTATAAATATTTTTGAATATAAAGATTCTTTTTTTTTTCTTGTTATCCCCTTTGGGATACATAGCTAGTAGTAGTATTATTAGGTCAAAGGGTATGGATGATTTTATAGCTCTTTGGAAATAGATCATATTTTTGGATCATTTATCAATTAGGGAATGGCTCTTTTAAAATAAATAAATTTCCATGTACAATAATTTTTAAAATAATAGCTTTTTATTTTTCAAAATACATACAAAGATAGTTTTCAATACTCACCTTTGCAAAACCTTGTGTTCCAAATTTTTCTCTCACTCTCCCTCCCCCAGACAGCAAGTACTCCACTATAGATTAAACATGTGAATTCTTTTAAATATATTTCCTTATTTATCATATTGCAGAAGAAAACTAAGACCACAAAGGAAAAAATGAGAAAGAAAAAAACAAGCAAGCAAACAACAATAAAAAATGTGAAAATACTATGTTGTGATCCACATTCAGTCCTCATAGTCCTCTCTCTGGATGCAGATGGCTTTCTCCTTCCATGTGCAATCATTTTAAACCTATTTTATATTACTCATGTTCTGAAAAAAAATCAGAACAAAAGGGAAAAATCTCGAGAAAGAAAAAAAAAACACAAAAAAGAGAGTATGCCTTGCTCTGCATTCAATCTCCATAATTCTTTTTCTAGATGTGGATGGCATTTTCTATCACAAGTATATTGGAATTGTCTTTGACCAGAGATTTTGAGTCTTCATTCTTAAAGTTACTACAAAACAAATAAGTAAATGATAGAAAGGCAACTAGTCACTTATAATCTCTGCCTGACTCAGTTTCCTCATCTGTATAATAACTATCTCCTGGGTTGTTGTGAGGCTCAAAGAAGATAAAATTTGTGAAAGCACTTAGCCTAGAAGAATAATAAATAAACCAGTCCTTATTTCCTTCCTTTTAGTCCAAAAAATGTGTGGAAGCCCCCAGTACATAGATCACCTCCCCAGGTCAAGCCTATATGGGCAAGAGTTATACATAGGAGGGAAAACCACAGACAAGTTGCCATCTGTATTGTTGGATACAGTAATTAACATTTATATAGTGGTTACATACTACCTCTTGTTATCCTCAACAATAACCCCGGGAGGTAAGTACTTTTATCATCCCCATTTTACAAAAAGGAAAACACACAGGCAGGGGTTAAGTGACTTGCCCAGGCTCACACTGCCAGTGTCCGAGGCAGGATTTGAACCCAGATCCTCCTGACTCCTATCCAGTGTTTAAACTACTGTGCCATCTAACTGGGCAATACCCATATCAGTGAGAAAATACCCAAATAGGTATTTGGTTTTTTCATATTGAAAAGTGTATATAAAAAATCATTCTTCATTGCATCACCTTGCATAAGAGTGCCAGAGACAGTTGTCTACCTCATCTCAAGTTCTGTCTTTGCTTCTAGCAATACTTGAGTCGACATGCATGTATTAGGTACCGACTGTATATCAAATAGTAGGGATACAAAAGGAAAGCAGAAACTATCCTCCCTCCCTCCCTCCAGGAACTTTCATCCAATGGAAGAGACCAGAAGCAATCTAGATACCCACGAGGGATATGCAGAGTTCTAGAAAAGGAGCTCCCTCCCCCATCCTTTCCTGGACCTCTCTATTACTCCTGCCCAGCTGCCCCAGAGTTTACCCTCTGCTTCCTACTCCTCCCCACCCCCCCCCCCTTCTGTAAATTTTCCTTTGCCCCTGCCCTTTCTGGTTGACAAAAAAGAATCAAGGTGGAGTTGAGTGCTTAGATTGGACTTGGATACTGCTGGGAATTGTTAACATCAGGGACACTCTCATCTTCCATCTGCGGCATGCTTTGAGAAATGCTGGACCATAGCCTGAGTAAGAATCCTGGCCACAGGACCGTTAGGGACCCCAGATGGGACGACGTCTCCCTCCATCGTCCTCTCTCCTAATTTTCTGAAGCTGTAGTACTGCCTTATGGTGAATGGATACAGGGAGTGCTGCCAGTATAGGGGTTTATCTGCGATCACCTCATATTCACCTGTCTCCTAGCAATAGTGTTCAAAACACGAGGATGCTCGGAGAGAGATCTGGAGAAAGAAGAGCAGGCAGCCATCCAGAGACAAGGTGGTACCTCAGGGGTCCTGAAGCACAAGCTCCAAGAACCCAGAGCTGGCGCTCTCTCAGGGGCGCACTTACAGAAGTAGGGAGGCTGGAGAACTGTCTGCATCAGGTGTCCTTGAGCCACAGAAGCATGCATTAGAGCAGGGATGGGGGTTGGGAGGGAGGGAGGGAAGCGGGAGGAGGATGTACCAAATCAGGGACCAGAGGGGACTGCCTTATCTCTAATCCTTAGACAACAAGGTCTCAGTTCCCGGCTGCCTCAGGGGCTCTGCTCTTATCTGTAGGTAACAGAGTTGGCACTGGCTTGGCCTCTGACTGGCTATAGTCAATGGGATTGAGAATAGAGATGTCCCTTCCTTTGGGAGGACTCAGGAGACCAGAGTGATCTCTAGAAGGTCAGCCCAAACAAGAATAGGAGATAAAGTCCAGACTGCAAGAAAAAAATAGCCGCCACATCAGTAGGCCAGTACAGTTTCTAGAGCTAATTCTCCCCAAATTTCCAGAGCTCAGTTTCACTTTGGCAAAAAGATCTATCTGTCTCTTCACCACCCTGGGCTCCGCAGTCTGCCCCATTCCCTCAAAAGCTCAGGACTTTGACCTCACACCCCTTGAGGCAGTCCCCTCACTCAAATTCCAGGACTCAGACACCCCTATGGGACCTTTCATCTTTTCAGGGCTTGACATCTCTCCTAAATCAAATTCCAGTGAATCTTCTGAAGCTGTCCCTCTCTCTCCACTCCTCCTCAGCTCCACCATGTAGGATCTTCAGAGCATTTGATTACTATCCATTCTCATCCCTGCAAGTTTCAGGGACTCTGCCTTTTCTAAAATCTTCAGGACCATAGCCTCATACTGTCCCATCTTTGGGTCCCAGCTCTTTCCTGTTCTGAAATCATGCTATCTTGCTCTGTCACAGTTCCTAGTCATCTCCTCAGATTTCCTTTTCTCCTTTTTGACACCTGGGCGGTCACTTGGCCCTCCCCCAGGAGGGATCCGAAGGCAGCCACGTTCTTTAGCAGAGGGGATGGGGAAGGTTGGGTTGATTGTTGCTAATTAATGTCACTGAAGCTTGGCCAAGCTGGAGAAGCAGATAAAGGGAGGCATAGGGGAAGGAGGGGCTTAGTTCAGTCCCTTGTGCAGGTGCCACGGGCCACAGATTCTCCAGGGAAAGCTCATGGGATGAGTTCTCCCCATCCCCAATTTGTTAGCCATTGGTCCTGTTCAACTAGCCTCAGTCATCTCTAGGCACTCATAGGAGCAGGTCAGAGCCCTGGTCGCAGGTTGGGCAAAGCAGCTGCCCATGGGGCTGCTATGAATCAAGCTAATTTATGTTTGAGTCAGAGCTTTTCTTCTTATCTTTAACAGGGACACAGGACTAGGGATTAACTCTGGCTCCAGGGAGATCTTCCAGTTTTGGCCCTTAGCCACATTCCACAGTGCAACCTTCCTCCCCATGCTTTGCTCTGCCCCTAAATTTGTCCTAGCTAATGGACAGGGAATATGGTACCACTGACCAAAACTGAAGGGCATTGGGATCACTTCCACCTTTATTAATGCCTCTGGGAAATGGGAACATTTTGTTGTGCTTTGGGAGATTTGGGATCACAAGACCTAGATCTAAAATCAGAGACTCAGAGTGACTTAACCAATCTAGACTGAGATCAGAATCATAGACATCAAAATTATTCTCTCTGACTCTGTCTGTCTCTCTGTCTCTCTGTCTCTCTATCTCTCTCATGGGATAGGTAATTTTTTGTCTCTGTCTCTTTTCTCTCCCTTTCTCCCTCTCTGTCTCTCTCTCTCTCTGTCTCTCTCTCTCTCTCCTCTCTCTCTCTCTCTGTCTGTCTGTTCCTCCTTCTCTCTCTTCTCTCTGTTTTTCTCTTCTCTGTCTCTGTCTCTCTCCCTCCCTCCCTCCCTCCCTCTCTCCTTTCACCCAAACACACACACACACACACACACACACCCCTCCATGAGAGGTATACAAAAAATAGAAAGGCAATTACTATTGATTATATACTATTGGTTATAATTCGATTTGACAACTGACAGACCTGATGGGCTCCGTACTAGGCACTGAAGGAGAAGAGAGCACAAGAGGCTGGGAAATTTAGTGGAAAGAGGGTTAGATTTAGATAAAAGGAACTGGGTATGAATTAGTAGCTCTGCAACTTGACCTGTGACTTTGGACAAGTCCCTTTACTTTGATGGCCCTCAGTTTTCCCCTGTGTACAACGAAGGGGTTGAGTTCAACTATCTTCAAGTTCTTCTGTTTCTAAATTCTGTAATCTTCCAAGATAAGGGTCTCTTGCTTCTGGCTTTCTGGATTCTAGGAGACCCAGGGTAAGTGCTGGACATACTGACTGTGTAGGGAGTAGCCTGGGGAAAGGGGAATAATGAGGCCCTTTGTGAATGGTTGGTGGGCTTAGGAAGCAGGCCTTCCCAGCTCCAGGGCTGGGGGAGCCATAGGGGTTTTATCGTGCTATTAATGGCTTTCTAAATTGGTGGCAGTGGAGCAAAAAACCCAATTTGAGCCAGGAGCATGCATGATTACTATTGTAATAACCTCAGCTAATAAGAATATGATGTGGGGTTAGGTTGGGAGAGAAAACACATTTCTCATTAGCTTTTGGATTAATTACTCTCCATGCTTTCTTAGTTAAGAGGAGGAGGGGAGGGGATGAGTTGCCACCTCCTTTCAGGGCTAGAAATGGCCTCACCCCCTTTGGGGAGGGTGTTGGTGTATATTTTCTAAGTGAGATCATTTCCTTTCTACAGAAAAATAACCCAGAGTAATCTTAAACCTTAAGATACTTTGTCCAGTAAAGATGTGTACAGCATATAACCGGCAAACAAAGTTCAGGAGAGGTTTCAGAGGCATTGGATGGGCAATGTCTCTATTCTAGACAATGCTGGAGGCCTGGCAAGGAGGAGAAGATTATAAGATTTTAAACTTAAGGGAGGGATTCCAGAACGTGGAGGAAGGCAAGAAAGCTGGAGTTGGGCAAAAGCAGCAGGGTGTCTCTAGCTATAGGGGAGGTGCAGCCAGGAGAGACATAAGGTGAGGAGAGAGCCCCACATGACTTGACCATAGTAGACACAATGTGATGTTAATTATAGAGAAAGCGATGATATGGGTTTAGCTATCCGAATGTAGGACACAGGTTGATGGCCTTGTCTTCTTATGGTCTCCCCCCTAAGGCTTGCTAAATGAAACTCTAGGAAAATATGCAGGGCTCTTGTGCAAGCTGGAGAGACATGATGAAAGTTGGAAGAAATTTAATCATGCTGATTCATACAGCAGGATTTGCTACCAAACTCAGAGGCAGAGGCAAAATAGCTCAAAAGACAGATTTAACTTGAGGGACTCTCACTGTGCTGGCTGGATGAAGTTTTGGGTCTGACTTACAAAAGAGTTAAAAATAGTTCTGAAGCTATGGGTAAGACTCAGGAAAAGAGCAATCACAGCTTTGTTCCGAAAAGACTATAACAATTGTAGTTCAGTGTAGAACTTGTAGGTACCAGTAGTATCTTAATAGAAAACTAAGAGATATCAGTGGAGAATTTGAGCAGATGGCAGAACAGGACAGAAGGTAGCCCACCAGAAACAGACAGCAACAATGCAAGGAAGCATCAAATGACAACTTTGTAAGCTTAGAGAAAATCCATCTGAGATGCAACTCTATTCATATTCCTTTTCCACGGCATGAGAATCTAGGGCAGAATAATAAGGAATATCCTTATTATTTACTTTGGCATTTTGTGTAATATAAATACCTTTACTTTGAGCTAGTACTCTCTGGGTTAGTCTGGTAAAACCAAGAAGTTGGATAGGACTTTGTGAGCTATGGCTTTGCAAGAATATTGACTTAAACAAACTTTGAAATTGAATATTGCTTTCAAGGCTCACATTTGATTACATCCAAGCTATATAGCTTGTGAACGGATCTAAACCGCCTCAAGTTTTTGCTTTAAGAAGCACCATGTGGAGTATAGAGATCTGGAATTATTGGACATAAAAATCACATTGCTTGTGGAGCAGTATTCTGAGTAGGTATGTAGGTAGATTTCAGTACAGCAGAATTCAGTGGTGGGGAAATAGAAGGGGCAATCATTCTGAAACAAAGAGATAGAATGTGGGAGATGCTCTTCAAAAGTTTGATTGATACTCTTAACCTTATCTTAGGTTAAAAGATATATTAGTACATAGACTGACATGGAAGGAAGGAAGTCATCATCTTTAGGGTTTCTGCTATAAAGGTTAAATTTCAAATTAGAAAAGCAATTACTAGATGCCTGTTGAGTGTAGAGCATTGTACTAGGAAATACTTAAAAAAAAAATAAATTAGTAAAACCACAGGTCCCAATCTCCATGAAGCTCACAGTTTAATAGGAGGATATGATACTTAATCACCAGAGGGAGCTCTTGAGTGAGTTCAAGCATGGGTGCCCTTTTTCTGTTGCTATGGTAGCATCACTATGGTAACCACACATACAGTAAGGAGGTCAAACTAATAGTGATGTCTTCAGCATGCCCCTCTTCCTTTCCTCTCTCTCCCCACCCCTATTTCCCTTTTTTACCACAAAGCTGGGTTTTGACACAGATGTAAGAAGTCTGACACTCAAAATCTCTCAGATTAAAAATGACTGTTCTGAGCTAATTTCTCTAGGGCAAGGTTCCTAACCTAGGGTGTCTGCATTTGTTTAAAAATATTTTGGAATCCTATTTCAATAATTAGTTTCCTTTGTGCATTTTTGTGCATTTAAAAACATTCTGAGAAGGGATTTATAGGCTTCATTAAACTGCTGAAAGGATCCATCATAATATAAAAAGTTGAGACCCTCTGCTTTACGAGTACCTTTATCTTTCTTTGATACTGTTATTTGTAGGGCTTGTAGAACATTATATCAAAATTTGGTTGCTGGGAGAACTGCATTGGTATGGTAGGTCAGTTTCACAACAGCATGATTGCTCAGGTTCTGGATAATGGATATTCCTCTCATGCTTTCCCAGTCACCAATGCAGTGGAGAAGGGTGTGTGCTTTCTCCCATGATTTCTGTCATGATTGTTTTCAAGCCATGTTGTCCCATGCCTTCAATGAGGACTGACCCATGGCACCAAGGTAAGCTACTGCACTGATGGCAAATTCCTCAACTTGAAAAGGTTATAAGCCAGGACTAAAGCGGAGGGAGTGCTGGTGCATGATTTTTTGTTTACAGATGACTGTGCCCTCCACAGACTCTGAAGTTGAGATGAACAAAGTATGGATCAATTCTCTGCTGCTTGTACTAATTTTGGCCTAACAATTAACACCAAGAAAACGCAGGTGCTCTGTCAGTCAGCATCCGTATGTGTGACCATCAGTTATGGCAAAAGGAGAAGCTGGGAGCACTATGGATGAGATCATTTACCTTGGCAGCATGCTTTCCAGGATGTCCACAGATTGTCCAGGATAATGAGATTGACACACACATTGCCAGAGCTAGCTCAGTGTTTGGAAGACTGAAGGAAAGTGGGAGCAGAGAGGGATTGGGGGCCACCAAACCGGAGGTCTACAGAGCTGTTGTGCTGATCTCATTGGTGTGTGCCTGTGAAACCTGGTCATTCTTCCACTGCCATGCTGGGAAACTGAGTCGCTTTCATTTGAATTTTCTTAGATCCTGAAGGTCACCTGGCAAGATAAGGTTTCAGATGCTGAGATGCCAAACATTCCAACTCTGCCGTAGTAGTGTAACTCCAATGGACTGGCGGTGTTGTTCCAAAATGCCTATTTTATGGAGAATTCACACAGGACAGGCCCTCGTGTGTTGGTAAAAAAAAATGTTACAAAAACTCTCAAGAAAAACTATGGAATTGATCGTGCAACACAGGAGACACTGGAACAGGACTGCCCAGCAAGGCGTGCCCTCATCAGAGAAGGTGCTGGGCTCTGTGAGCAAAGCAGAAGTAGCTCAGAAGAAACACAAGAGGCACACATTTAGAGACTCAGCTCCAAACGTTCATATGGACTGTTTGTTTCCAACTTGAGATAGAATATTCTGATCTCATCTTGGTCTGGTCAGCTCCACTGTAACTTGACTCTAACGTAGTGATGTCGTTCTGGTCCTCTTTGAGAATGACGGAAAACCATCTTCTTTATATTGGGCTCAGAGAATAACTTTAGCATTCTCTCTATTGCTGTGTGACTGTGTCTAGTTTCATCTCCAGTTCAGCTCTAATGAACAAAAATTATCTCTTTGAAAGGAGAAAATTGTCTCTTTCTTTAGGTCACTCTTCAATAAACATAGCAAGTAGTCTGGGTTTTGTTGGCCAACACGTTTAATCACAGGTCGATAGCATAAAAACAAAAAGAAAAGAACAAAATTTCCAAATCTAGTTGCTATTCAAATAATCTCGGGATCCAATCTAGGGCAATGAAAACAAGCAGTGAAAGAAATTGTTGTATCAAATAGGGAGCTCAGCTATTGATCAGTCAGTAAATAAGCATTTATTAAATGCCTACTATATGGAAGGCACTATGACAAGTGCTGGGGAGACAAAGAAAGGCAAAAAATTGTTCCTGCTCTCAAGGAGCTCACAATATAATGGGGGAGACAACAAATTTGTACCTGCTTTCAAGCTTTCTTGACAATCCATCCTCTATGTGACTTTCATTATATTTCTTTATATCCACACTTCTCTTTCCTCATAGAATGTAGTTTTTTGAGGAGAGAAACTATTTTGTTTAGATTTTTGAATTGCCAGAATCCACCCAGGCCTTATACATGACCCAGAGGTTGTTTAATAATGTTAAATTGAATTGGACTAAATATTTATTGTGATTGACCAATGGCAATGGTTTTATTTATAGATAATCAATAACCCAAAGAGAAGGGACCAAGATGAATTATTACTGTATACCCTAAAACAGGATTTCTAAATGACTATGAGGAATCCCTAGCTAACCACCTTATTTTGTGCTTTACTCTTATCCTTGCCTACCATTCCTTCCTGATTTCTCTCTATTCAATGTGCCAAGGATAAGCCAGAGAAATCCATGGGTCTCCTACAACCTTTTTAATAACCCATAACCTTTTATATTATGTCAACGAACTTTATCAAGGACCTTCCTTTATCTTAAGGCTATTCCAATCCACCACCATTCTCTTCGCTGATAACAACTTTTCCCCTTGGATTTAACATGGCATCTTGTACCTCTCTCACATATTTACCAAGGATAATTTTGTATTACAATTATTTGTATTTCTAATCTGCCTTTTAACCCCACCTTCAAAAGACTTGAGGGAGGATAACTAAATATCAGATGGGAAGTTTTACCAAACGTTCCCCAGTTCTTGGAGATCCTGCCCTGCCCTTGACCTTATATGATAACTTGCTTTGTACCTATTTGCCTGTGTGTTGTCTCTCCTGTCAGATTTTAAGCAATGTTGAAAGTCATCCCTTATAACAAACGGTGCTCAAGCAGAAGCTTAAAAAACACTTGTTAGCGTCATTGTGTAAGAGCATCCAGTTTCAAGGATGTCATTGCACTTGATGACCCTGGAGGTCTGGGATGCCACGTTTCCATGATTCTAGGTTAATGCAGAATCAAAAAGGCCAAGGAAGAAGAGAGTTTCAAGTAGGGAATAGTGAAGAGTGTCAAATACTGTAGTGAGCAAGGTCAGAGTAGAAAGAGATTTATAGGTTAAGTGACTAATCGAGTTCACAGGGCCAATAAAAGGAACCTGGATCATCTGACACCTATTCAGCACACTTTCCATCATACAATGCTATGATAGAAGAGCAATAGCATAGTTGCCAGAAGTGTCATCAGGGCCATGTGAAGTTTTTTTTTTTCCCAAGTGTGAAAAACCTATGTATTTCTGTATGTAGAGCATGAATTAAAAATGTTGGAGGGGAAGGAGATGATGGGAAGAACAAGACCACTGAGGTAGTGGGAGGAAATGAGAGAGCAAGGGGAGAGATGTCAGCTTCAAAATGAAGCTTTTTTAATTCAGTCAACAAGTATTAACAGAGTTACTATTATTTTTTCAGCAAGAATCTCAAGGAGGTTTAATTGCTCTTCTAACTTCCGGATGTATTATTTTATTCCCAGAGTTTTAACACTACAAGACATGTAATAAATGCTTGTTGGCTTAGATTGTAATTGAATAGCTTAGTCTTAGGGTCCCGGGTGGCTGTACTTAGTTCATTTCTATGATTGCAGTTGACTGAATAAGACCATGTCCTTGTCCAGCCTGAGAGTACAAAGGGCTTCTAGAGGGACAGGAAAGAGTATAAGATTGTAGAGTTGAAGGGGGCTGAAGTCCACTACAATCATTTTACAATTAATAAGATAGAGGGTCCAGAGAGAAGTAATTTGCTAAAAGTTCATGGTTAGTGAGCCTCAAAGCTAGAATTAGTAACCGCCAAACCTAGTCTTTTTGGTCTAAATCAAATATTTTAACGTTCCTATAGGACAAGTCTTTGCAGCTAGGTGGCTCAGTGGATAGTTCTGCTCTGGGAGTCAGAAAGACCCTGAGTTCAAAAGTGATTTTAGACACTAGTTATGTGATGCAGGATAAATCATTTAACCCTGTTTGCCTTAATCCACTGGAGAAGGAGACGGCAAACCACTCCAGCATCACTATGGTTCATGGGCTTATGAAGAGGATGTGACCTAATGACTGAACAACAAGGATTATTCTACCTGGGGTAAAAACCTGATTAGACCCAATTCTGCTTTGAGGATTGGTGGGAATAGGGGTGCTTCTTGAAGGAAAGACAAGCCTTGGCTTGGTTTTAGGTCAAAACAAGAGGTAGGATAATAGCAGATGGGATGCTGTACCAAAAGGACTGTAGATTTCCATGTTGTAGGACTAATATGACTTCTCTCTCATCTGTGGAGGATGATTCCTTTCTAACCTGAGCACAATATCTAATGGGCCAGTTCTAGTCCCTCCCTCCCTCCCTCCCTTCCTTCCTTCCTTCCTTCCTTCTTTCCTTCCTTCCTTCCTTCCTTCCTTCCTTCCTTCCTTCCTTCCTTCCTTCCTTCCTTCCTTCCTTCCTTCCTTCCTTCCTTCCTTCCTTCCTTCCTTCCTTCCTTCCTTCCTTCCTTCCTTCCTTCTTCCTCCTTTTTCCTCCCTCTCTTCTTTTCTTTCCTCCTTGCCTCCTTTTCTCCCTTCCTGTTCTCCCTTTGTATACATACCCTTATGGGTGTTTTGCCCAAAGGAATAATAAATTTTGATTTGAAGATATCTTGGAGTTTACAAGCTAGATTTCTTAAGGACCATGCCTTATACTCAAATCACTCTGTTTCTCTTTGGGCAACAGTAGGCCCAACCCAAGCCTCACTTGGTCATTGGTTGGATTCTGATGGCTCAGAGTGACTGTAAATAGCAATGGTTTCTGTTTTGATCAGGAACACGAGGGGTCTTCTCCTTCCAGATTTATTTATTGGCTAGGTAAAAGAGACCATTCTTTGCCTCATTTTTTACCTAGCCTTAAACACTGAATGGGTGTTGCCTCAGTCAAATTGAGACCTGAGAAAGACTAGCTTAAAAAGGTCAAGGGACCTTGGGCTAGCTCCAGTTATTGTGATTTATATCTTGCCACTGGACCCAGATGTCTCTGGAGGAAAAGGTTAGAAAAAGATGACTTTGCACAGCCTACCCCTACTTAAATCCACTTGTGATGTCATGGCCTCTTCTAGAATGAAGGACAAACAGCAGCTTACCTGAGTACAGTGGAGGACTCTAAAGTAGTAAGGAAATTCTTGGGAATGTGGCTTTAATTTGTTCCAAGGAGTCTTGGGGGAAAGGAGACTGTTTAAGACTCCTTCCCCCAACTCCTTCCTTCATCTGGAGGATCCAAGGGAGCTAGGGTTGAGCTTTGTCTCCAGTCCTTTGTGTGATAATTAGCACATTGGCAAGCTCCTTGCGCCACCTCCAACAGTCCAAATGCCATAGCAATTCTCTGCTCCTCTTGCTCCCTTTTGACATTTCAGCAGCCATTGTTTGACGGCTAATTGCCTGACAGATCACACTGCTCAAAGCCCAGGTTGCTCCCAACCCCCATCTGTGGCCACTATTCCTTGGGGCGGCTCAGAGGCATTCTCCCACTGTTCACAGTGGCTCAGTGCCCACGGGCAGGCCTAGAAATAAAACCCAGGCCACAGGTGCCAGGCAGCTCTTTGTCCCAGCACCATAGGAAAGCCACTTCAATGTGCATGCACATATGGATGTGTGTATGTGTGTGTGTGTGTGTGTGTCTAAGTGTGTGCATAAGACACATAACTAACTTGCATGTGTTGGGAGTATGTGATTGTGTCTGATGTCTAGGCCCACCTTCCTGATCCCTTCAGATGTCCCAGACTACAGAGAGTTGAGCAATCTTTGGATTGCTTGGAGTTCCTCAGAAAATAGTATATATGTGAAGGTTTATCCAGAAATGGATTTTATAAGAGGGAAATCAGAGCCTCAGCCCAAGCCCAGCTGAGATGCCCAGGAGGGCCAGAGGTTCAGGCTGCTATGGGGTTTTCTTCCCTTCACCCTTGGGGAATAGAAAAAGGAAGGGGTGGGGGGATGGGGGACAAGTTCTCCCTTGGGTCTCTGGGAATATCCCTCCTGGATGTCTCTTCCACAGTCCCTCCTTATTCTAGTTGTGGCTGCTGTGCCTCAGTCCATCCTGGCGGCTCCTTCCCCAGCTTTCCTCTCCCCCTCATCCTCCCTCCCCCAAGGGAGAAATCTCTCCAGAAATCCATGTAAAAATAGATGTATTTCTAGATAAGCAGCGAGCCTGAAAAACGGCTGAGCCGGAGACTGCGCCGCTGACAGAAGATCTATGTACCAAATTCCTCTTCAAAATCTATTTCTCCGGAGATTTATTCTTCCAGGGCTCTGCCGAGATGGGGGGTTGGGGAAAGGGAAGGGAGGGAGAAGGGGAGAGGCGGGGGATCGACAAAGCCACCCAGTAAGTGCTCTGCCAGCTGCTGCCTGGGGCGGTGCCCTGGAGGGTGGGCAGCTGCGGGTCTCCCTACCGCCCCTCCCCAACCCCCATCCTCTCCATCCTCATAGTCCCTGGAGTGACTATTGCCCCGAGTGAGCCTTGGTCAAATTAGACGGACAACGAGTAATCTGAGTGCGGCCACTGCCTGCAGGGAGAGCCAGAGGAGGAAAAGTCAGCTCGAAGTGCCAGGGGGATTTGAATGGCAAAAAGGTCATTCGCATGCATTAGCCCAGCCCCACCGGCGTGCGGGGCGGGAGAGGAAGCCGGCGTGATGCACCGTGACACCCGTCCCAGCCGGCTCAGAGAATAAGTGATGGCTATATTTATGTTTCCATCTAAATGCATGGATCAAAGCAGACACTTTAATCTATTCAACAACAACCCGAGGATTAAAAAGTTGCAGGCAAATCACATTCTTAAATTGGTAATATATTTTTGCTTGTCAGTTGACAAATCATTTGAGAGAGTGACTCCTGGTCAGAATGGGGACCCAGGGACTTCCCCAGAGCTGACATTGCCTTCTTACTTCCCCGGGGCCCTTGCCCACCTAGGCCTGGCAGGGATTTTGTCCCTTGTCCCAGTTCCTGAGTTCTTTTCCAGGGCCTGAGACTCCAAATAAGAAGGTAGCCAAGGGATATTGAAAGCTTGAAATCGTAGGATTATGGGATTTAAAGCTAGAGGGCACTTTAGCTGACCCCATCTAATATAACATATAATATAATGGGGAAACTGAGGCTCCGGGGTGGAATGACTGAGGGATAATATACAGGGAAGTAGCACCTGGAGAGCAGAACCTTTCAGGTTTGGAAGATCTGGATTCAAATGCTGACCATTACATTTTATCAGTTGATTTCGGGCAAGTCATTTTCTTTATCTTGGTCTTGATTTTCTCTTCTAGAAAATGATGAAGGTCCTTTTCAACTCTAGCTCCTATAAGCCCAAGTCCTTAGGTGTTGCTGCAGCCAATTTTCTAAGCCTTTTTGAATTTAGCTAGGCTGGTCCTTGAAGGCCAGACATAGCGTGCATTGCCAGGCCACCATTCAAAGTCTGTCCAGCTTGGCAGGACATTCCAGAGCTTGCTTTCCATTGGCATATTCTTTCAGAACCCAGAATCATCTCCACCCATGCCAAGATGAAGCATCAGGCAATGGACTTTAGGCTTGGGCACACACATCTAATTTAATAAATGCTTTTGTGCAAATGTGCTAGATCTAGCTTTTGTTCAATGTCACAGACAACAGGCCTGATGAGACCACTTAAACTGTCCTGTCCCATTCAAAGAGATAATAGTTACTTGCCTACTAAATTTGAAACCTTCTTTGAATTAGAGTCTCAGACCAAATGTTCCAGCTGGCTATCCTCTGATTGGTTCTGGAACGATAAGATACTATTATTAATATTAATGTTTTGGATAAGCCATAGTAACAGAGTGGGACAAAGCCTTGGAATGGATAATATGAAACACTACATAATCCCTAAACCCTTTCTACCTGGCTCTGGAAAGCATCTGGCTCTGATTCAGTGGATAAAGTGCTGGATCTAAAGTCAGAATACTTAGTTCAAATCCAGCCTCAGATTCTTACTAGGTGTGACCCTGGGCAAGTCACTTAACCTGTTTGCCTCAGTTTCCTCATTTGTAAAATGAGAAGGAAAGATGGTAAGCTACTCCAGTGTCTTTGCAAAAAAAAAAAAAAAACCCAAAAAACAAAAAACCCTAAATGTGATCACAAAAGAGTCGGACACTACTGGGAAAGATCTAATATCTCTCTCATTCCTATTCACACCAACCTTGCTTGTCTGACCTCCAGGCCATTCCATCCTCTCCCTTAGAAAAGCTTACTACCTGTTTCCTAGTCATCATCTCTACCCTACCTCCAAGTCTCACACTTGAGGGCTTCAATATACATGTTGATGTTCTTTTTGAACACTCTGCTTGTTCTTTTGGTGCTTCTTTCCAAACTCTCTTGAACTTCATGCCATTTTAGCCACTCCTGGGATGATTGCATTTTAGGCCTTATCATTGCTCCAAGATCTTGAATATTGAAATTCATTTTTCTCTGGATATAATTTCCTGTTATTCCCTGACTTTTTCTGCCTTAGTCAGCCTAAACCTGTTGTAATTTTTTTCCATATAACTCCTAGTTACTCCATCTCTTCTCCCAATCTAGGCAATGGAACACTTTAATAACTGGGAAGAAATTGGAGTAGGCAGAGACTTGGATTCAAATCTGACCTCCACTTAATAATTACATGATTAGCTATGCAAGTCACACCCTATTTGAGCCCCAAGTTCTCTTTCTTTAAAACACGGATTATCCATTATTATAAGGATCAGATTACATAAAGTATGTAAAGTGCTTTGCAAACCTTCAAGTGCTATATAGATCTTCGCTGCAATTGCTAATTCATCACTCTGGTGCTGGTTTTATCCTCTTTTCCTTTCTTCAACCTTGAAGGTGACCAGTCCAACTAAACACCATTCCACATTCTTGAATGGTTTGCCCCTTTGGCCTTTTTCTATTTATGTCTTGCTAACCCTCAACAGTTAAGTGGCACAGTGGAGGGAGTGCCAGCTTTGGTGTCAGCAAGACTCATTTTCCTGAGTCTAACCTTATACACATCCTAGCTGTGTGACCCTAAACCTAAACCTGTTTGCCTCAGTTTCCTCATCATAATAGGAGCAGGAGAAGGAAATAGCAGAACATTCTAGTCTTTTTGCCAAGAAAAATCCTAACTGGGTCACAAGAAATCAACAACAAACAACCTTCAACTCTGAATCATCCCAGGTAGTACAATGGAAACAATGCTGATTTTGTTATTGAAGACCTGGAAACTAAGGCCAGAAATGTTCAATGTTTTTGCTACAATTGTGCAGAGAGTAAGGAGCACAGTAGAGATTTGAACTCAGTTACTCAACTCCAACTTTCAAATCCTTGCCACTATATCACTCTGCTGCTCAATTCCCCCTCTATCTTCCTCTTGACTAAAAGTCTGCTTTCCCAAGAAGTCTCTTCCCTGGGCTCCCTTTTTTCTCTTTATGACTTCAATTATTTTTATGAAGATAACTCCTGAACCCTAATATCTGTGGCTATCATCTCTTTGGAGCTCTAGTTCGACATTGTTAACTGCTTGCTGGACATCTCTTTTGGCACCTTTAACTCCATGTGTCCAAAAAGGAATTTGTTATCTTTTCCCCAAAGCCACTTCTCCAAACTTTCCTTTTCCTACTGAGGGTGCCACTGGTTTTCCAAGCACCCAGGATTATAGCACTGGAATCATCATGGAATTTTCCCTTTCCCCATTTTTAATATCTTCTCATTTGCCAGTCTTTGCCATTCTACCTCCACAATCTTTCTCATGGCCATTCCATTCTTTTCACTCAAATAGCCACCACCCAATATTACCTCTTGCCATAACTAATCCAATTAGTTTCCCTGCTTGGTAATTGGTTTTTTTGCTTCTAGTCTTATTTCTCTGCAATTCTTTCTCTACATAGCTGCCAGAATAATCTGTCTGAGGTATAAGTCTGATCATATTATTTTCTTCCTCAAAGGCTATCAGTGGTTTCCCCTTGGTCAGATGGTCCCAAGGCCATCTATTTCATCCTAGGTAATCACCAGTCATCTGACTTTTATCTTGTTACTGGATTTTGATGATTCTAGAAGAGAGAGTGAGCTTGATAACTTTGTGCAATTCACTTAAATACAATTCACGCACAAATCAAGATATCACCTTGTGATGTTATTCTCTTTGAAAATGAAGGATGATCAATAATAAAAATAGACCAAGAAGTCATCTAATCCACCCCTTTTGTTTTTAATAGATAAGGAAACTGAGGCCTAGAGAAATGAAGTGAATTAATCAACAAGCATTTATTAACTGCCCACTATGTGCCAGGCTCTGTGGTAAGTAATGAGGATACAAAAAAAGGCAAAAGTTTTTAAGATACTTAGAGTCTAGTGGGGGTGGGGAGAGAACATGTAAGTTAAGTATAGATAAAGCAAGCTACATAGAAATAATAGGATTATTAGAATATAATTAACAGAGGGAAGGCACTGAAATGGAGAAGATTTGGAGGAAGGCTTCCTATAGAATGTGTTATTTTAGCTGGAATATAAAGGAAACCAGAGAGGTGAGTAGTTGGAGTAGAGGAAAGAGTTCCAGACATGGAAGACAAGCAGGAAAAATGCACAAGACTGAGAAATGGACTGTTAAATAGCTAGGAGACGAATGGCATTGGGTTGGAGCATGTATTGGGAGCAAAGTATAAGAAAACTGGAATGTCAAACAAGTGACTCACAAAGTTAAAACATAGCAGGAATCAGACTAGAAATCAGGTTTCCTGGTTCTTAGTGCAGTACTTTCTGCCTTACCATTTCTCTGTCCTAGTATCTGTTGGGGCAGAGGAAGGAAG